>NW_015113577.1:273639-281944 GCF_001443285.1 Poecilia latipinna
AAAAAAAAAAAAAAAAAAAAAAAAAAAAACCCCCCCCCTTAAACGGTAAAAAAAAAAAAAAAAAAAAAAAAAAAAAAACAGTCAAGATATTGGGACAAATGTTACATTTCTGCTATTTTCCATGCTGAACAATAACCTACACATACATGAGATAAAGCTGCTCACGTTATTATAACTACACATTCAGAACTCTAATAAAAAGTTTTGTTTCTGTCCATAACACAACAGCTTGTTTTTCTTACCTCATCTCTCTCTCTGAAGTACTTCACATCCAGGCCACATTCCATAATGACACCAGAAACGTCTCTTCCCAGAATGAGAGGAAACTCGCTGCCTGTCTGTTTGATATTCAGAGGATCTCTTTTCATAGCCATTGTAGCAGAGCCATAGCCACCTGAATCGGAAAACGTCGTTTTATCACTTCAGAGGAAAAAAACTCTTAATCACTACAGTGGAGACATGCAGACAATACCAAAACAATCTGGAACAGGAGTACAGTCGTTCAAAACCAGATGTTTTTTCCCCCCTCACATTTTTTCTATTACCACTGCAAAAATAAAGCCATGCGCTCAAATATAAGGTATGTATATTTTTCAGGTCAGGGGTGGATTTAAAATACCCCGGAATTCAGGCACAAAAATGAACATAAGTCATCCCACAAAAAGAACACAGCAACAAGTCAATTTCCTCTGCAAGGCACGTAGGCCCTACAAACCACAAAGTATTTAAAAAACTGTACATCAGAGTAATTCTTCTTTTGCATGACTCTGCCGTCACAATAAAAAATGTAAAAACAGATCTCTTAAAAAAGTAACAATCAAAAAACAAGGTATAAAAAAACGAATGTAAACATTTTAACCAACCAATCTTATTATTCTCTCAGTTTAGCCCACAGGCATGCCACTTTTCAAAAACACAAATTGTCATTAGAAGCTGTGGCTAAACTTGAGGGGTTGTTGATTGCTCATCTAGGGTTGCCACCCGTCCCGTGATTGGCTGTTAAATGTTCCGTATTCTTCAAATGTAAATGTGTAACAATAAGGACGCCATCTCGAGTACTTTATATAGTATGCTGCCCCGGTCATTGTTTGACTCACGGTGTTGGTGTTGCGATGTTGTTATTGACTGGTCCCTTATTTTAATTTCTGAACGGTGGCAACCCTATGCCTAACTGAAAAGACAAATACAACCACAGGAAACACATGATACACAGTTCTGAAAATGTCCTTCTCTCTAAAACGGAACACAAGTTAAAGAAGTCCTCCAAGCAATAATTTTCATCGGTCTCGATTTAAACTGACCTCTCATGCTGACGTCAATCGGGTTCAGTCCAGCCGCAAACACCTTTACAATCACCTCATTGGGGTAGTTGATGATGGGGAAGCTGGCGTTATTTGTGAAACGCAGTACATCATTATTTCCATATTGATCAATAACCCAAGCAGGCATGATGGTCATGGCTTTGCTGGAGGTCCGGATCAGTCTGCTCTGGTTTCTTAGCCAGCCATGGACTCTGTGCTCACACACGGATTTACTGAGGTGTCGAAACAACCTTCTGTGCATCAAATATCTAACACAACTCATGTTTACAGTGTCGATATAAACAAAATGTTCGTCTGTTAAACTGACAGCTTAAGCAGTTAATATGTGCAGCGGTAAACTACTCTACGTTCTTACCTAATATACGGTGTGTCATTATAAAACCTGCATATTTGCAGAAAACTTAGCAATTAAAATCTTTGAACCATTTCAAAACCACGTCCTATTATTCGGTAATTTTCTTCCTGCTGCCTGACACGGCGAGTGACTCCACCAATCACAATGCTGTTTCTTCAGCAGCCAGCCAATCACAGACAGCGCTGTTAGACGTTGATCGCAGACGCAGACATGGCGGCCTACAGGTAGAACACACTGTGTTAATGTTGATGTTAATTTGAGGGTGATCGGGGAAAATCAGCAGATATGCTCGGACTGACATTGAAAGAGGTTAGTTGCTCATTTACCGATTCATCTTTTTATATTGAAATAGGCATTTATTCAATGTTACGTTAGTAAGAAAGAGAGATGAGAGATAAAGAGAGATGTCTGGCTGTAATACACAGCACAAAAACAGTGAGCTTCATGGGATGGGTTTCGTGGACATGGCCAAAGAAAGAATTTGTTAAACTGGATTAAATACTGATTCTCATTGAGTCACAGATCTCCAAGTCCTGATTAGTAAATTCCCTGAACGATGAGTTTTGCGTACAAAATCTTACCAATACATTTGGGAAGATTAAATAAAATATGTTCAATTCGTGAAATAAAATGGAATAATGCATTACCTAACTTTTTTAAATTTAAAAATAGGCAAATTAATTATCTAAAAAAAAAAAAAAAAATAAAAAAAAATAACTCAAAGACATAATCTTAATTTATTTGATTTAAGCTAACTTGCAAAATAGCAGTGAGAAGTTTTGCTCCCTTAGTTTCAATATTGTTACTATTTGGGATTTTTAAGACAAGAAATGTTTCCAAATTTTGTCTTTTCTTTGAGAAAACTTTTTCAAATATTGGGAAATTATAAAACATACCTAGTGTAGGAATTATTCATATATATCATGTTTCTGTTACATATACAAGAAAATCCAAGACATGTAAACAAAACACCACACTATAGAAATTAAATGTTTACTTGTGTAACTCCGTGCTTTAAGCTGTGTTTATGTCTTTTTTTCCAGGTGTCTTTGGCATTCAGGGAGGGGAGAATCTCCCCAACTGAGCTCTGTAGGAAGTGTTTGAATCGCATCAAAAAAACTCAGCGCCTGAATGCTTACATCACCGTGACAGAGGACTTTGCTCTGAAACAGGCTCGACAGTCGGAAGCAAGGCTGCTTCAAGGTGTGTGGATTACATGAGTTTTTATCTCATTTTGATTTCGGTGGAGTCACAGGTGTTGACGCATTAATGTATTTTCTTCTAGGCATCCCCAAAGGGCCCCTGGATGGGATCCCCTTTGCAGTCAAGGACAATTTCTGCACTGCCAATATCAGGACAACATGTGCCTCCAAGATGCTGAAAGGTTAGAGCATAAAATGTTTCTTATATATAGTCAGAATCAGTGCAGGTATGTAAAAATATTACTCTTTTTATAGACTACACTCCGCCCTACAATGCTACAGTTGTACAAAAGCTTCTTGACCAAGGGGCTGTGCTGATGGGGAAGACTAACATGGACGAGTTTGCGATGGGGTAAATCTAAATCTAAATGCAGAAAATATTTTAGAAATGTGTGGTTTTATTTTTAAGTTAAATTAGTGTCGATGTGTTTGTCCTCCCAGGGCAGGCAGTACCGACGGGGCGTTCGGTCCGGTCAGAAACCCGTGGAGCTACGCAGCTTCATACAGAACACAGGCGGGAGCAGCTTCTGACTCCGACTGGGTCATCACTGGAGGAAGTTCTGGGGGAAGTGCCGCGGCTGTCGCCTCATGCACAAGCTACCTGTGAGGACGCGCAGTGATATTAACAGTGAAGAAAAAAAATGGAAAAATATTCCCTGATGTTTGCAAATGTTTTGGCAGGGCTTTGGGTTCAGACACAGGCGGCTCAACCCGTAATCCCGGAGCGCTGTGTGGAGTTGTCGCCCTGAAGCCCACTTACGGCCTGGTGTCAAGGCATGGGCTCATTCCCTTAGTTAATTCCATGGATGTCCCTGGAATTATTACACGCAGCGTCGGTGACGCAGCTATCACCCTGGGTAGGGGACACGTGTCTCTTTCTTCTTTTTAGGATGATGACATATTCTGAAAATAAAATAATGTTGTATCCACTTTTTTACAACTGTAATTCAAAACAGGTGTGATCTTATTAAATCTGAGAAGAAGTTGTAGCAAATAATAACCTCCAATGTTTTTTGCACAGGTTCAGGAATATTTTTACCCAGGCTTCTCTGACGTGACAAAAACACCAAAGCAGAGTTGGTGTTCGCATAGCTAAAAATCCATATGAGGTTGTGAAATTGATAGTACATTAACAAGACACAAAGGAAAAAGCTGTAATGAAATGTTATCATTTTAACAGCAAGAACAAGATAGAGCAGGTGTAACCTGGAACTGTGTTTACATGTCAAACAGGTGTCCTCCAAGGCGCTGATGTTAGAGACTCGACCACAGTTCCTGCCCCGTCAGCACTAACAGAGCTTCCTGAAGACTTTGATGTCAGGAACATCTGTGTTGGCATCCCCAAGGTGAGTTAATATACTCAATTAAAGACTTTTATCTACATCGGCTGCACTGGCTTTGATGCCTTTACACACCTATTACCAACACGGACCTAATATTGAGTGGGTCTGTTTCTTCTCTTTAACACCTGGATCATGAGAAAGACAAACTCAGAGAGACAAATATTTGGTGCATTATGCTTAAACCCCAAGCTCAAATATTCTATTAGAAAAAAGTCCCTTTTAGAGAAGTTTGAGGAAGAGCCACTACAACTGACTATAGTTATTCTTCCATTCCATCCATTCATTCATTCATTCATCAAGCTTTACATATTTGCATGTTCAATTTTAGTGCCTAAAATGTAGCTATAAACAAACGAGGTGTAAAAAATAAAAAAATAAAAAATGTGTAGGAACCCTGAGCTTGTAACTTTGTTTGGTGTCTGCCATCATCTGTTAGGAGTACCATGCCCCCGGCCTGTCTGAGGAGACCCTGGCTCAGTGGAGTCGTGTTGCAGACTTGTTTGAAAAAGCCGGAGCCCGGGTGGAGCAGGTTTCCCTCCCACACACTCAGTACTCCATCGTCTGCTACCACGTCCTTTGCCACGCCGAGGTGGCGTCAAACATGGCCCGATTTGATGGACTGGAATACGGTACAAACGTCATCGTGTGGAGTTAAATCGGATGCGGGCAGATCATGTGACGGTGGTAAAGGTTTGGGGATTCTGGTGTTTTTCCTCCTCTACCAGGACACCGGAGTGAGATGAAGAGCTCCACGGAGGTGATGTATGCTTCAACTCGACACGAGGGCTTCAACGATGTAGTCAGAGGGAGGATTCTTTCCGGGAACTACTTCCTGCTTAAACAGTAAGGCTGCAAATTGTCTCCATAGGCAGCCTCAGGCGCCTCCAGTGTCTGGCATCAGTACTTTACTCACAGAGTGACCATGGATGTGTCACACCTTTCAGGAACTACCAGCACTACTTTGTGAAGGCCCAAAAAGTCCGTCGGCTCATTGCCGACGACTTCCGGCACGTTTTTGGCTCAGGGATCGATGTGCTGCTGACTCCCACGACTCTGACTGATGCGGCCTGTTACCATGACTTCACACAGGAAGATAACCGCACTCGCAGCGCACAGGAAGATGTTTTCACCCAACCTGCAAACATGGCTGGTATGGAGACATACCTTCTCTTTACTCTAGAGAAGTGGCAGCATATATAGGTTGTGTGGGAGGATTTAAAACCTTATAGACTTTATGCACACACACACACACGTGTGGTTTTTTTTTCAGCATTGGGTAGATTTTATGTGATAAACCGTATTACAGTTGCGCTTAATTATGAAGTGGAAGAAAAAGAAATGCATAGTTATACATTTAATTTTGAAAATCTGAAAATGCGACATGCATTGGTGTTCCGCCACCTTTCCTCAAATACTCTGATTATCATCCAAAACTAGAAGTGGCATGGGATAACATCAAACCTACCCAATATAGCCATCCTACATCTCCTGTTTGCAGAGCAAACATGTGGAAGAAGCTGCTCCTCTTCCACATGTTCCATATTTCCAATGAGAGAGAGATGAAACTATTTAGCCAATGTGCAATACAATATCTATGGCAGAAAATAACCACTGCACATCATTGACACCCCATAACCACAGTGGCAGCATCATGCTAATTGGATACTTTTCTTGAGCAGGGCCATGAAAAAATAATCTGAGTTGAAGAGAATTTCAGCTGATGGGAACATCTGCAATTGCAGAAAAAGGTGGTTCCACACAGTATTGACTCAGGCGGCTGAATACAAATGCTTGACAAACTGCTAGCCTTTCGTTTTGTAAGAAAATTTGGTAAGTTTGCTTCTCTTTTCTTCCACTTTAGAACAACGTTTTGCTTTGTGGTTGAATTCTGAGAAAATGTGGCAAAATTTAAGGGATGTGAATACTTTTGCAATGAACAGTGGACACCCACACTTGTAGCTGGAAATGTAATATCGATGCACAATCATAAATGGGAAATGACCCCGTTGTTTTTAATGTTTTAACACAGGCCTCCCTGCCGTCTCTGTGCCAACCGGGTTATCACAGCGGGGTCTGCCCATTGGCTTACAGCTCATCGGCCCCGCCCTGGAAGACAAGAAGCTGCTTTGTGTCGCTCAGTGGGTGGAGCAGAGTGTGGGCTTCCCATCCATCAGTGACTGCGAAAACACACAGGAGAGCAGGAAGGATCCGGGAGCGACCAGGAGAGAGCAGACTTCAGCCGTCTGAGGAGCGCTTTCGATGCTATCAAAACTAAAACGACTCCTGATATCCTCATAGGAAGCTCTATACGGAGTTATTGGATCACAAATTGCAGATGCTTTATAGTGATAAAGTATAACTACAGAATGTTGAAACCTGAGTACTGTTTAACTGGGATGTTGCATCACATCCTGTTAAATAGACATAATGTAAAAGCCGGCCTTTCTCATTAAACTTGTATATATTTACGGAGCCAAAGCTCTTCCACTCTGTCCATACTGTCCATCTTTGTCGTTGACTATGAAATTCATTTTGAGAAACTCAACTTTTCTCTTTTTTATGTATGGTCTGTTTGTTTTTGGACTCAAAAAGTCACCCTTCACTTATATCGTATGTAGAGAGCATAGATTTTAATCCTAAATACTTCTTTTTTAGGCACAATTTAGTTGGGTATCACGTGTCTGATTATTAAAACACAGCAAAGTGAATAGATACTGAATTTAAAAACTTTTTTTTTCAGTCATTTTACAAAAAATAGTAAAACGTAGCAGAACATTTATAGCTCATTTACTAATATTTAGCCACATTACAAGCTTGAAAATCAAAACGGAAATAAAAAAAAAAAAAACTTCCTCTTTTTTTCCTCTTCTATGTAGAACATTATTTTACATTAACATCTTAGTTATAGATTTCTGGTTTATTCTTTCAGGAAGTCCTATCAGTAAATACAAATATCAAACCGCACCACCGGCTTCCTTAAAACTGGAGGTATGTTCATCATGGAAATAACTTGTCATGCATCTGATGACTTCTATGAGGTAAAAGCAAATAAGGATGCTAATTTTAGGAAACAACACATCCAGTGTTGCACTTGTCATGTCACTGTTAGCAGCATCAATGCTTTTGGGTTTTTACCATATAAAGCTCAAAGCAGAGGTTTGTGACCTTCCTGTCTTCATAGGTACGGTCTCAACCGCAGTTTGTCTTTACGAACATCTTTCTCATACATCTAAAAGCACCTCGTCCTCGTTATTTTTTTTTGAGTTATAAACAATGTAGGATACAAGACATTATTTCTCGCAAAGACAACCGTTTATTTTTGTAGGAAATGAAAAGCAAGTATACTGAAGCGATTTTCTTCACGATTATATCGTTCAAACCGGTTCTGAAGTCTCCTGTTGGTGTTGTGCAACACTTTAAGTGTGACAAATTCAAACTATGTTCTCAAAAAAAAGAGTAAAAACAAAACAAAAAAAAACATTTAACAATAATTTCAGCTTAAAGTGTTCTCTGTGTTATGGATCTGCAACAGTGTGAAACAAAAAATGAAAAGGCTTTTGTTTCTAGTCAACTTAATAGAGCGCCTTTTTAAATGGTAGCCCACATAAGGGTTAAGTTGCAGTTATTCTGGGGATGAAAATGGTGAGCGGTCTATACTATAACTGTGTCATCTTCTAAGGTTCTGATAAGAAAGTTTTGTTTTTTTACTGGCAAACAGACAGCACGTAGTGTACTTTATAGATACCAAAAGTGCAAGTCCTTTGGGCGTATGTTGTTGTGTGGACTATTAGTTCGAAGACCCCGAGGCTGACATGAGTTCAGCACAATGATATGTTTGGAGACAGAGGTGACTATATTTATGATCCTAAAAACAAAGGGGAGCTTCTTAAAAGCTGATTGGACAGAAGTGAAGTCCTCCAATGGCTTCTGTTGTAACTCATTTGTTGAACTAATTATTTTCCTAAATTTAGTTGGCAATGTCTTGCAATAATGTGCAAACCTCTTGAGCTTTTTTTTTTTTTTTTTTTTTTTTTTAGGGCCAAAATTTTATTTTTTTTTTCGGGGTTTTTATGGGAAATTTGC
>NW_015113577.1:285074-300191 GCF_001443285.1 Poecilia latipinna
AAAGTTTTTTAAAAAATGTGCAACCCCTTTTGGTTTTTTTTTTTTTTTTTTTTTTTTTTTAAGGCACAAACTTTAATGTATCTTTCAGGGATTTCATGAGATAATTGCTGTGATGTGGAACCAAAACATTTTCCAAGGAAACTTTTTATAAGTATGAAGCCCATACTCACAAATGCCCATGACAGAGAGCATTTGTGAAAAGCAATTTTCAATTCTTGCCCCAGATGCTTAGTTTGATTTAGATCTGGACTTTAACTAGACCATATAACAAATCTAAACCATTCCATTGCATCTCTGGCTGTATGCAGTGTGTATATGGTGTGTATTCTGTTGTCCTGCCTCAGTTTTAAGTCTTTTGCACCAATGAGTTAAAGCATGACACCGCCACCACCATGTTTCATCATAAGGATGGTGTGTTTAAGGGCATGCTTAATAATAGTTTCCCTCCACACACAACATTTTATTTTTGATAAAAATCCAAACTATACAGTCTTCTTTTCACAAGAGCACTTAATATTGTCTCCAAAATGTACAATTATACACTGCTTTGTGTTTCTTCGACACTTAACTTCCACAGAAAAGCCTGTGGTTGCGGCATGACATGATGCAAAAAAAGACATGCAAAATGTTCTCTGTGCATGGTGTCTGGGTTTCCTGTTGGTTTCCACCCATCATCCAAAAAATAGAAGCTTCCCTAACTGCAGATTATAAGCTGACATTAGTCGTACATGTGCATGGTCGCTAGTGATCAAATTTAACTGTATACACAGTATAGCCTTGGAGTCAATAACACTGAAGAGAAAAACATGTTTATTTATCTTACTTATATACTTCCTGTTTTCCACTTCGTACATAAACAAGATTGTTGTCATGACTTGACCATAGCATATGTAAATGATGGCTAAAGCTTTAGACAAGCTGATCACTGGCGCTTTGTGCTAGCGAAGAGAATTTTACATAATTTTCATGGCGCTTCCTAAGAAAAAAAATTCCGTGTTCATTTCCATGTGACTTGTACTATCTCCTCTTTTGGCGTATCTGTGCGAAAGCCGGCTTGACATGTAAATATGTAGTCTTTTTTTAAAATCTTTTTTTAGTCTCGGTTCTGTCTAAATACGAATACAGCAGTACTGTATTTCCAGCAATTGAGTTCTAGACGGTAACTCAACCCAGCCTTATTGAACGTATCTAATCAATGCAAACGTTGGGTCAATTTTGTAAAGAAAAGTGAAATACTCAGAATACTGCCAGCTTTAGTGCCACTTACTTGTTATCCTGGTCACCAGGAGTATGAAATAGATTTTTGTTGTTGTTGTTTTACATTGAATTAGAGTGTGATGTCATTCCCTGAATCAAGTTTAATCTACAGAGAAGAAACATCACAAGTCACCAAAACCACCTGTTCCTGTGTTGCTATTGTCCACTTCATTATGAGCAAATATTTATTTAATATCCTTAAATACAGAAAAGAGAAGCGGCAAATAACTGCATGAACTTCCTCCTACTTAAATCTAAAGAATTTTTCAACTACTGACCTGCAGAGTTGTATATTCGCACTGCAATCAAGTGGTACAAATATTTCTCATTTAGCACCACAAAAGACAATCGAGGGACCACCATCTGTACTTGTACTGCAGTTTGAGAAACGTGTTGGAGCACAGGAGATCCCATTGGAAATATGTTTTTTTTTTGTTGCTGTTTTTTTTTTTTACAGTCATTTACCATTTGATTAGACTGAGGTTAAGCTATTTTGTAGAGAAAAATGGGAAAAACTTTCCATCTGCAGATGTGGAAAACGGATAGAGACGGCTGAAGATGGCTCTACAAAGTACTGCCTCAGCAGTAGTATGAATGCCACACTTCTCAGAATAAGTCATGTATCATTTTCCTTTCACGTCACAATGATGCACCACTTATTGCTGGTCTTTCTCAAAAATCCCTGAAGAGTAAATCAACGTTCGTGTCTGTAAGGCAACATCACGTTCATCAAAGATAACCCAATTCTGTTTCTGCATGCTAACAGAGATCCTGTTAGTATGTGCTTGTTGGTTTGGGACCTGTGTGAACAATATTTTGTGCTTAATAAGTTACAGTAATTAATACCTTGGCTGATTAATATCTATGAATTTGCCACTGAACAGGAGACATTACGTGTTTTTAGGAAGGTTATGATGTTAAATAAAGAAAAGAAGCAGGAAATACCTGCATGAACTTCCTCCTACTTAAATCTAATGGATTTTTTACAACTGCTGATCTGCAGAGCTGTATATTTTTCACATACATACTTTGTTCCTTTATTTATTTTTGAACATTAAGGGATAAATTATATTTAAAAGAGAGTTTATATTCCTCATTGAAAAACAAGCGTCAGTGTGCATTGTTTCCTTCTTCATGAATGAGTAAATAGACATCTGCAAGGGAAGATTAACTCTAGTACTTTTTGTACATTGTAAGTAAAATATTTATTGATATTCAAACTGCGGGCAAAAAAGTCAAAGGCTGTTATTTTGGCAAGCAAGACTGTGCAGGTGCATCCTGTATTCTTTAGCTTAAGTTTTCATTTTATGCAGCTCATTTTTTTAAATTCTAATGCACAATAAAGTACACAAACAATCCAGACAAACCAGAAACAGTTAGCAAATGTCCAGCTTTACAAGTTTTTTTTTTTTTTTGTTTTGTTTTTTTTTTCTTTTACAAATAATGGAGGTTATTAAAATTCAGGTACTATTGCTGAGGTTTGTGTAATATAATGCCAAGAAGAAATGCTACCAGCAACTTTTGCGGTCCATCACTCTGAACCCATTTCAAAACAGTTTAAAATCCACCAATCCACATGAAATACCAATTAAATCCAGTCGATCACCAAATGAAATCAGTTGGTCCCTGTTGCAAAACTCAGTTTAACTGAATAAAATCGAAGAAGCTGCAAGGCAGGAAGTGAAAAACAGGAATCCGAAACTTAACAAAGCAGAAACAAAACCTGCATGAGGTAGAGCAAGGATGTGGCAAAGCGAGCGATGAGCTGAAGAAAACACAGCACAGATGTCCTGATCAGCAAACTAAGGATTAAGAACCAACACAATCTAGATTTAAAAGTCACACAAGAGCACAAAAAAAGGTATAGAGAAAGACTAAAACTGAGGTGAAATCAACAAACCTAAACACAAATAAGGAAAACAATAGAAGATAAAACACATCATTTATCTTATTTCATGTAATGTGAGCATATTTTCTAGATAAATAAAATCCGTTCAAGGAGCAACTTACTGCATACATCCTCTTTATTGTTAAACTTTGTAAAAGATGAGTAAAACCCTTTAAAGGATATTTTTCTACTATAATAGCTCATTGATCCATAGGGTCATAAAAATAATCTCCTGTAGCATATGGCCAATTCACAGAAAATTTAGTAGAAAAACTGTGTGGTGAACCAAAGATCATAAGAGAAGACCCAGCCCCAGGTTGATAGGGCACCTTATGTTGGTGCTTCTTCACCATGTAACATTAAATGATTTTGGTTGAAAAGTGTCTGACTGTATTTAATAGCACTGTGTATTTACAATATGTAATCAAATAAAGCTACTTGATTGTAATTTAACCCTTGTGTCTAAAAATGGGGTCCAACCAACCCCACACACTTAAAACTTGTATCATTTGCCTCAGTCCTCTACGTTTGCCTCAGTCCTCACACACACAAGGGTTATGTAAAATTTTCAGTACTGAATAGGAAATGTCTAAATGGGATTCATCCATTGTCACTTTAAGTTACTTTTCACAGTAATTAGATTAGAAGACATACATATATTGCCTAATAATATAACAGCATCCACCTTCCTGTTAGACCTATATCTTTGCTCTATTATTTCCCTTTTCATAAAAAACGAAACTGTGAAGACTGACTGCTTACCTGACACTTGAATTGCAAAACAGATTTTTACATAATCTATACAAGTTTGTACAGGACAGTTGTTAGAGATGTTTTGTAATAAACACGGTTGGATTCTTGGTTTATTTGTTCTAAATGCAATCTTATGCTAATACACAGGTGAGGTGAACGTTATCACTGAGCAACGAAGCAGAAAAATCATCCAAAGTTTCACCTAATTTGAGCATACAGCACCCAATTGTTAGCTGTGTGATGAAATATTCAAATAAATCGTTTTTTGTGTGTGCACTCATTTTACTTTGCGTGTTGTGACAGACTCGACTTCTGCTTTGCAATTCTTCACATGCATTTGTGTGCCTCGGCACTCGCAGTTCGCAGTTCCCACACTGCGACTCTAAGCAAGGGCGGGGAATATTTTCAGACATCTAACGCCATGTTTCAAAAATACTCACAATTTCATCACTGTGTCATAGGTCTGATAAAACTGGTTGCTATGACACCATTTCAACCAGACTGCACATAAACCTTTCAACAAAACAAGTTGGCAGAATAAATGCACACCTTAATGTTTTAAATGTGCAAAAGCATCAATCATTCTAATTTACAACTTCGCAAGGAGGTCTGACAGCTCAACACAAGGATGTGGTTGTGTGATCTACATTTGAAAGAAGTTCCCAAAAGTTCAATCACAATAGAAAATGAAGTGAAGCATAAGGAATGAGAAAGAAACTGACAAAAAGTCACATCATTAGAGAGTCCAGGTTTTTTTTCCCCCCTTTATTTTCTTGTGAAGATGGGTGCAGAAATAATTCCACAAGTACAAGATTATGGCCATAGTCTTTGTTCTCATTTAACTGCTTCATGAGTTCTGGTTTATTTATACAGGATGTGGTGATAGAACTTCCTTAATGTGAGTATTGTTGCCAAGACACTGCAATGATGCTCATCACTGATATAGTACAAACTTTATCGCTCTGCTACTGACAAGTCTGTATCCTCTTCCACCTACTGAGATCACAGATGATGATTCATGCAACACTTAGAAACCATAGTGAATGCTTTGCTTTACATCATTCACTACACACTTAATCTGCAACCCAAAATTCCAAAAATTAAAAGAAGGCTTGCAAAATGCAAGAGTTTGTTAATTTGTTTATTTAAGCGACTGTCTTATGTGTCTGTGTAGGACATACTGATAACATCTTGAATAATAGGCTGGGGCACGGACCTCTTGGAATGAAGAAGTCCCTCCTGCTTATGTTTTTTTTTTCAGCATTTTGTATTTTTGTGTCTGTGTTTATGGACAGAAATAAAGAACACATAAAACAATAATGTGTTTTTTGGCTGTACCACCCAGGATCGACCAAAAGAGCACACTAAGCTCGGTAGACGAAGATTTCTCAATTGAATTTTGCTCACGTCACTAGGTTTGGATCCACTTTTGTACTCAGAACTGCCATAAATCTTTGATACCCAGGCTCAGAAATGTACCTAAACCATTCCTATGAGATTCTGTATTCAAATGTTTGCATCATGCAGTTGTGGGAAATTTGTTGGCTGCACAATATCCTGCTCCACTATATTCCATGTGTGCTTTATTAGACTGATATCTGGTTCACAGTACCACATTGGAGTACTGTGAACTCATCCCAATGTAAAGTACTTAAGAAAGGATGACTCCTTAGTTTCCATGTTACCTAAAAGACTTGGACAATGATTCTGCAACCTGTTATTTTTCAGTTTTGGAGACGCGTTGTGAAATGCAGGCAAAGTTTTCCACCGTTAGCTTGAAGTGGAGGGCCTGTGTGGTCTTATGCTTTCATTGGATAGTTTCTCTCCTTCAGAGCTTTGTGTGTACACCTAAGAAATGGTCTGAAAATAACTCAGACCAGCTCATCTGGCACCAAAAAAACATGTAACAATACTTATATTGTTACATGTAACAATGTAAATATTGTTACATGTCAGGCAAGAAAGAACCAACTTTCTTGCCTGACTGGTGTCAAACAATTCTCCAGTCTTACTTCATCTTACTTACTTCATTCAACCAGAACGAAGATACAGTAAACGCTGGTCCTGATAACCGGTAATGAAACTGACTTCAGTGTGTCACTTCCTTCCCTAAAAGTGTCAGTGCAAGTGGAAGGCTTATGCTGGCTTCCTTCAGTTTTAAATGAACCGTGTTTGTGAAGATAAATAGCTCACACTGGTTCCAAACCAACAAGTGATCAGTCAAAGTAAGTCTGCAGTTTGTGCCAAAAGACTAACTTCATAATAACTTTGTGGTCATAATAACTTTATATCTTCTGACGAAAGTCTAAAATTATAATAAACTTATTAAAATAACAACCTTCTGATGTAGGTTGTGTGGGCTTGCCGACCCATTTGTAAACCTTCTCAGAAATTAGCACACCTGTTTTAAGCTTTTGGATCAAATTAGGGTTAACCAAAACCCATAGAGCCTGTAACCCATAATTTCCATGTCGACTCTGAATAATTAATACACCATTAGCTATAGAACAGAATAGACATATAATTTTAATTCCAGTGTGGATTATAAAAGAAATCCCTGAAAATCTCAAATGTTTCCAATTAGTTCTACAGTTAATAGAACTTGACGTATAATTAGTACAACCCTGAAAAATGAATCGCTCCAATACATTTTTGAAAGCTCCTGAATAACAAGTGAGTGCACACATCTGCTTATTGTTTTAAGATGAACGTGTAGAATAGAACTCAATTTCAGAAATAGGATGAGTTGAACGTTAATAATTTTTAAATAGGATCAAATAAGAACTTTGAATAACTTTTTAGAAAGAAATACAAGAGATGTCAGTATTACCTATCTTCTTAACTACATTGGAAATGTAGTAAACATTTTGCAGAGCCTTTGTAATTTCTTTTTGCTATTAAGGCAACTGTATTTCTACTGTCTTGTTTTCCAAAATCAGTCTAAAATTATAATAAACTTATTAAAATAAATTATTTCATGGTTGCTTCTTCAGAACATATTTAATGACCATACAAACATGGTTTTAATCGTTTACAGTAGAGCTAATCTTAAATGTGGGGCCTTCATGCAAAGTAACAGTGACTGAAGTGCTTGGTTTTAAGTAGCTCTTTTTTGAGATCAAAGAGAAATCAACTCAGTGCTGAAAGCTCAGGAGTGTCCTTCATCTGTCCTCCACTGCATTTCATGAGCTCACATCTACCCTACTAAAAGAGAAATGAGGAAGAAGTGGTGATGCTTCCAGTGGTGACACTCTAACCAAACACAACCACCTGAATACACTCCGAGTTAAATGACTCTGTTGCAGGAACGTGACTGTGCCTTGAGCAATTCTCTTTTTCTTTCACTATGTGTGACTTCAGAGGGAGAAACAGAAATTCAAGATGAACACAAACATCTGTTCAAAAGGTCTCTATGGTTTCTGATTTGGAACTGAGGATTGGGTAAGGTAGGGGGCTTATGGATCACGAAGCACGGGTCTTGATAGGAATCCAACAGATAAGACGAGGTGGAGAATGGAGCCTTTGTGTGGTGATCAGAGCAGGATACAATTCCCTCCCAGATTGGGAGTGGGCGCTGGGAGGAGGTGGGACAAAGAAAAGGTGAATTCCAGCGTTCTTTCAAAGATAGAGAGACCCTTTGATGGCAAAGGCCCCCTCGACAGGTGAAGGAGGAGGAATGGTTCGGCAGCCTCATTATTGGGAGTATTGCGAAGATGTCTTCTAATACAAACTAAATTCTCATTGTTTTCAAGTCATAAAATGTAAATGATGTAGGAAGGAATACCCCAAAATTGAAAAATCAAACTGAGAAACACTACTTAGGCTGGAAATTTCCAAAGATGCAAGATAATTTGATGTATCTTCGAGATACAACAATATTAATTTGTATTACAGTTTGTATGCAAATCCCAATCATTGATAGAGAAAGACGAGTTTGAAAGCATTATTTTAATACATGGCAAACCCAGGGAGCCCCAGGGGCAACAGAAGCTAAACATCACAGCCTTCATATATTTCACTGGCAGCTTATTTAATGGTTGATGCATCCCACCTATGTCCTAGAATAAATCAGCAAGAAAACAATTGTCATCACGGTCTTATTCAACTGAAAGAATTTAAGGCACATCATTTAAAATTTGAAAGCAAATTAAAGCGTTTAGACATTTTGACCCACCAACACAGAGAAATATAAGAATTTTCGGAATAAGAAAATCTTAAAGTCCATGACAGCACCAAGTGAAAATCAGGACTTGTGTAGAACAACTAGATTTTCTGGTTTGCTGTAGTCCATTAAAAGCTTGATGTAGTTCCCTCCACAAAATTAAATAGGCAGACTTATTGAAAGATTTCCATTGAGCGAAATGTCAGATGAGCAGATGACAACTTTCCAAACTGACTGTGGCATCAGACATAAAGGCGGGAAGCTGATAAAGCCAGAGGGAGAAGCATTGGTGGAAATTTGAAGGTCGAGGCTGAAGATGCGGTCCCATTAGGAATCGTGGCATTGGTTGAAGTGAGGGTTGTTGGAGCAGCGGTGGTTGTTGGAGCAGCGGAGGTTGTTGGAGCAGCGGTGGTTGTTGGAGCAGCGGTGGTTGTTGGAGCAGCGGAGGTTGAGTCTGATTCCATCCTAACCACCTGCAATACACCGTTACTGTTTATATGCAAATTAAAATTGTCCCCATGAACAATGGGCTCTATTCAGGATTAAACATTAGTTTGTATGGATGCATTAGACTGTGTCCTGTTTCATTGTTTTAATACCTCCTTTGACCTAACTGCCTTCTGTTAAACGTGATGAATTACAAAGCATATAGGACTTTTATGAAAAAATGTGCTGGAGATAGGAAACATCTAAAGAATATAAGGTACTGAGCACTATGTAAGAACACTATAAGTCAGTAGGTCACTCATTTCAAACTCACAAAACACAAATGCAACAGGAGCTTAAATTAAGACTATATAAACTTTGATGAAAATATTGCAATATTGAGAAGTGCCTAATCAAGTTTGTCAAATAATAATAAACACTGAAATTTAAACTAACCTGTGATGACAGATGGAAAGTGAACAGAGCAGCTGCAAAGAAACTGAACAACATCTTGATCAGCTTGATGATTCCAGTAGGATTCTGTGTTCTCAAGTGAACCATGGAGGGGACTCTGGAATGTTTAAATAGCTGTGGGAACTTTCCAAGCTGGAGACCACACCTGTTTTTTCATGCATTATTCAAGCCCATTTGGATGAATGTATGCTTGTATTTTAATGTGAAAGCCCTCCTTTTTATATTTGACTGGGGGGTGTTTCTATGTAGCCTGGACAAGGAAATATTCTGCATATTCCAGAATTGGATCAATATTATCAATAACCAAACAAAACAAATAATGTCACATTTTTCAAATGTGTATTTAATTGGATACATGGCATTGAAAATCTGAAAATTGAAAAACAAAGATTTTACTCAAACATACTTCAGATACACTTTGCAGGCTTGCTCAAGCCCACTTGAGGCTCATGATGAGTTCGAGAACTCGTCATGTTAGGGTGTGTTTTATCAGTGGAGCCACAAACTCTGCTCTCTACCAGAAAGGAAATGGAATATGAAAAGTCGTAAGTGTGTGACCCTAAGCTTAACGCTGCTGCAAACAATGATCCAAATCACACCAGTAAGTCCACTCCAAAATCAGAAACACACCATTCATGGTCAAAAACCATGAAAACCATGAATGGTAAGTTTTCAACTACAAAGGAAGAGTAAAGCCATAGCAAATGTTGCACCCATGAATGGCACAACCAGGGCAACAGTAAGTGCAATTATTTTTTAATACCTAGTTCCCACTGGCTCAGGTTACAACAGGAAATAAGATTAATTACCATATCCACACAGATAAAGCATAGCTTTTCATTATGATGTCACCAGGTGACTCTGAACCCATCCAATCACTGAATAGGTGCTTAGAACAGATAAATGTGTGGACGTGCCAAAACTTTCTCCAGTTGAACAGAAACAAAACTGAAGTTATTATCTTTGGACCCAACGAGGAACGATCTAGAGCCAATGCACAGCTTCAGTTATTACAACTAAAGACCAGCGATCAGGCCCGAAATCTGGGAGTAGTGATGGACTCTGACCTGAACCTTCAGAGCCACATAAAGACAATTACAAAGTCGGCCTTCTATCACTTGAAGAACATTTCCCGGATTAGAGGACTTATGTCTCAGCAAGATTTAGAGAAACTCATGCGTTTATCGTTGTTCGCATTGAATACTGCTACAGTGTCTTCACAGGTCTGCCTAACAAATCAGCCAGCTGCAGCTGATACAGAACACTGCTGCTCGTGTTCTCACTAAAACTAAGGAGATACATCACACCAGTTCTAAAGTCCCTACACTGGCTCCCTGTAGCTCAGAGAATTGACTTTAAAATGCTGTTAGTTTATAAATCACTGAACAGTTTAGCGCCACAATACATTAAAGATCTGCTGTTGTATCAATCTTCCAGACCTCTCAGGCCCTCTGGTTCTGGTCTGGTCTGCATCAACAGAACCAGAACCAAAGGAGAAGAAGCAGCATCCAGCTTCTTTGCACCACAAATCTGGAACAAACTTCTAGAAAACTGCAAAACTGCCAAAACACTGAGTGCCTTTAAATTTAAACTAAGAACTCACTTGTTTAAGAGTCACCTTTGAAGCATAATTAAGAATTTAAAGATGGCACTTGAGTAAACGTAATATTTCAACTGTTGATTCTATGTTGTGCATGACTTTGTGTTTTTTGTGTTTTTATGATGTAAAGCACTTTGAAATGCCTTGCTGCAGAAATGTGCTATACAAATAAAAGTTGATTGAGTTTGATTTGATTTTACGCATGCTCCAGGTTGACTTGAACCATGAAATCATTGAAAAACTGTTTTGTTTATGATGATGTTATCTTTGGTATTAAGCCCTGCCCCTCATCACCCTGGCAACAGTTAATGCTATCATTTGAATCATGTGTGCTGGAGCAGAGATGGACCTAAAACATGAAGGACATTGAACAACTGGAAGAGGAAACACTGCTAATAATGATGCCCTGAGCTCTGTTTTTTTAGTTTCGTTTTTACCTCTGTCTCTGTTTATCTAGTTATTCTCTATTTCAGCCTCCCTTGTAGAGTTTCTAGTTTTCTTATCTTGTTACCTTAGGTTTAGTTCTTCTTTTATGTCTGTATCCATGCCCATCTTTCTTTGGTGATTCTAGTTAGGTTATTTCTTTGCTTAGTCCTTCTAGTTGTTCTAACTCTTATTATTTTTAGAGCAGCCTTGTTTCTGTCTTGGTTCTTTTATAGTTTCCCCTCTCTTTTGAGTTTATTATGTTTTCTTTTAGTGTTAGAATTAGTTCCAGCCCCTTTAAATTCCTTTCCTCACTCTTTTCTGTCCCCCTGTATATCTATATAGTTGCCCTGTGCCACTTTCTCCCCACCCCTCAGCCTGTCTCCTGCTTACCACTCTCACCTACAGTCAATTAGCTCATCAGTCCTGGTTTTTTCTAGCTCTCTACCTCCCTGTATTTTAGCCTCTCATCCTCTCCCATTACTCATCTGATTCTTATGTCTACTCACTCCCGTCCTACCCCATGTCTCCTGGCTGGAAGTTCTTTTGGTTTAATTTTTGCTGTTACCTGTGATCTTCTTTCTTTTGTAAGTGTTTAGCATTTTTTCATCAAATCATCTAACTCAGTTGCTGCCTCTGCCTCTCTGCTTTTGGGCCCACACTTCAACAGCCAACATCATGACAGTCTCTCTCCTACTCAAAGCTATTGGCTGAGATTTTACTGCCTCTAACTCTATACATTAACTGCTCTTTTTTGTCCATTATACTTGAAGACTGTCTCAGCTGATCTGTTTAGCTGTTTTTCTCTCCTAGATGAAGCTACTAGAGGTGCAACTCCTGCCACTAACTTTTTACTTTTCTTGGTAATCAATGCTTCTTTGTCTTTTTGTGTATCTGCTCTGTCTCCTCAAACCTCTGGTTGGTCGCTCGCACTGAGCCAGGTTCTGTTGGAGGTTTCTTTTTGTTATAGGGAACACTGCATGCATGCACAGTGTGAAGGCTTGCAGCCAAGTCAACAACTTAATGCAAGAAACTGTCCACTGTAGATGCAACTGCAACTCAATGAATACGCAACTAACTGGACTTTCTGAGACAGAAAAGCTTTTAACCAATTTGAATAGTACACTGAACTTGACTGCACTGATTGATAATTAGGATTATTTGGAATGTATGTACTTGACTAGAAATCTGTGTGATTGTGCCTCAAGATGACATGTGTTGTGGATTTAATCTGGCAGCCATGAAGTGCATATTAAAGATCAACCAGTCAATCCACATTTACAACACATAAGCTGGAAGTTTCCAATAATAGTAATAATGATACATTTTATTTGACAGCGCCTTTCAAAACACCAAAGGAGACTTTACAACATTAAAAACCCAAATTAAACAGTAAAGAAATGGCTACAAAGATACAAAACTGCAAAATAACTACACAATTAAAGTGAGAAGGCTA
Source organism: Poecilia latipinna (assembly GCF_001443285.1). NCBI lineage: Eukaryota > Metazoa > Chordata > Actinopteri > Cyprinodontiformes > Poeciliidae > Poecilia > Poecilia latipinna. The sequence goes on from NW_015113577.1 coordinate 297,514, forward strand.
ACTTGAACAGATGACATTAGCGAAGTGCTTTGAATGTCAGAAGAGAGTCAATTTTACGGATGTCAGGGGGAAGAACGTTCCAGAGTTGGAGGCTCTTTTCCCCATGGTGCTGCAACAGTTTTATTCAATTGAAAGAATTTAAGGCATGCCATTTAAAATTTGAAAGCAAATTAAAATGTTAAGACATTTTGACCTACCAACACAGAGAAATATAAGAATAAGAAAATCTTAAAGTCCATGACAGCGCCAAGTGAAAATCAGGACTTTTGTAGAAAAACTACAACTTTTCTGGGTTGCTGTAGTCCATTAAAAGCTTGATGTAGTTCCCTCCACAAAATTAAATAGGCAGACTTATTGAAAGATTTCCATTGAGAGTAATGTTAGATGAGGAGATGGCAACTTTCCAAACTGTCTGACTGTGGCATCAGACATAAAGGCGGGAAGCTGATAAAGCCAGAGGGAGAAGCATTGGTGGAAATTTGAAGGTCGAGGCTGAAGATGCGGTCCCATTAGAAGTCGTGGCATTGGTTGAAGTGAGGGTTGTTGGAGCAGCGGTGATGTTGGAGGTGGTTGATGCATTATTTGCCCAAACCATCTGCAATAAATCATTACAGTTAAAATACAAATTAAAATTTCCCTTTAGGTAATAACACAGGGTGCTGAATAAGATCACTTTCAGGTGGTAGTCCACTCATTTCAAGCTCATAAACCCAAAGGGGGTTAAATTAAGTGCTTATGAGCTTTGAGGAAAATATTTCAGATCTAAGTTTAAGAATTCTATTTAGAACAAGGTAGTCTTCCGTTCATAACTGAGGATTAAAATTTCATGAAAGTTACCAGTCCCCCAAAAAGGAGAAGCACATAATCAAGTTTGTTTATTAATAATAATAATAATAATAATAATAATAATAATAATAATAATAATAATAATAATAATAATAAACACTGGAATGTAAACTAACCTGTGATGACAGATGGAAAGTGAACAGAGCAGCTGCAAAGAAACTGAACAACATCTTGATCAGCTTGATGATTCCAGTAGGATTCTGTGTTCTCAAGTGAACAATAGAGGGGATGTTTAAATAGCTGTGGGAACTTTCCAAGCTGGAGACCACACCTGTTTTTTCATGCATAATTCCAGCCCATTTGGATGGATGAATTTATTTTTATTTTTACAAAGTAAATTTGACTGAGTGATGTATGTAGCCTATGGAAATATTCTGTATCTATTCCAGGATCGGGTTGAAATTATCAATAAAGAAACACAAAAATAATGTCTTTTTTTTTTCCTTTCATTTTTTCAAATGTGTATTTAATTACATACATGGCATTGCAAAGCTGCCTGTCGTGATGAAGAAAGCGAAACAAAGATTTTACTCAAACAGACTTCAGATACACTTTGCAAGCTTCAAAGCGGCACAGTGGACATTTGTGAACATTTGAGAACTCATCATGCTAGTGTGTGTTTTATCTGTGGAGTCACAAATTCTGCTCTCTAATTTTTGTGCAATAAGTTTGTGACCCTAAGCTTAACGGTACTACAAACAATAATCCAAACAACATCAGCAAGTCCACCCTAAAATTAAAAACACGCCATTCATGGTCAAAAAGCCTCCAGTGTTGTTGCTTATAACAATATTGGAGGCTTATTCAACAGCCAAGGAAGAATTAAGTCTTACTTCTCTACCAATTGTTGCACCCACAAATGGCACGACCAGGGCAACAGTAGCAGGTGCAATTAATTTTGTAACCAGGGTCCAAGTTAAATTGGACAGCTTTGTTCCCCTGAAATAAAATCTTTGAAAAACTGTTTTGTCTATAGCAGTCTTACTCAAACTGTGGTCCCTGGGTTCTGCTGGAGATTTCTTCCTGTTAAAGACAAGTTTTTCCTCTCCACTCTCATTGCATGAATGCACATTATGAAGGCTTGCAGCCACGTCAACAACTTAAAGGTCAACCGGCCATTCCACATTTACAAACTAATTTGGTGTCAAAAAACTTTGCTATCTTTGTGCTGGTTTGTGAAGCAAACCGGTACAATTTTTAAGACTTTAATTAAAAATGTTTTCAGAAGTCATCAGAGATAAACCTGTCACCCTACATTGACAAAATCCAATGGTATCAGCCAACTGTGCTACGTTTGTGCAGCTAAAGATTTTCGTAGCACAGTTGATTGACACCACATTTGTTTGATTTGAAAATGTTGGGGGCTGGTTGACCCTTAAACATTTATTAATATATTTTAAAATGACAGCAGTGCAAGCAATTTTTATGCTGCACCAGCCAGGGCAAACATTTAACACTACTTTAATTTGATTTAGAGAAGATCGGTGGGGCAGGGGTAAATTGCACTCAGGTTAAATATACACCAGCGACATCCACAAACAACAGCAATGGATGACAACGCTGGTGTACTTGGCCCTTTGGGGATTCATTTTTGCTTTCAAAACAGATGGAATGCTGGAAAAGACTATTTTTGTGTGCATGTCGTTCAGAAAGGAGTTTGCCCACCACTGAAGCTACTCAAGTCGAAAATACCATACCATCTTGCAGCAGCACAAATGTCCCCAACGCTATTCTTAGCATCCACAATCCGCATTTCTATGGGCTCTTTGCACCTCAGCTTCCGCGTTCGGGGTAAAGCGGCTCGATTGTTTCCGATCCAATACAAATATCAT
>NW_015113577.1:304185-338035 GCF_001443285.1 Poecilia latipinna
ATTAGCTCCTGAAGATGTGACGTCAACGCCTTAGGCGCAAAGAGCCCATTGAAGTATTTCTTCAAAGAAGTTACATCAATGTTTAGCACTTTCTGAAACACTCAGAAGCCAAATTGGAGCAATAACATTTGCTCCAATCTGACGGTTGAATAACTTAAATAACAGATAAAAAATAAATATATTTGTAGAACCCATGTCTATTTCTTCAAAAATGTAGCAAAAAGGGTCTGGATTTTTAGTTATAAACCATGCTTATTTTGCATATATATATTTTGACTAAAATGTGATTGCTGACCCAGCAATTAACTTGATTAAAAATTGTAAGTTTTGTTTAGAAAAATAGGAATCCTCATTTAAGAGTACAAAGCTAAAGATGTTTTAGAATCTGCCTTCACTGTAGTATAACTCAGTTCCCATTTGACCAGTCCATGCAATGCAGTTTTCGTGTCATTGCCACGTGGTCCCTTTCTCAGAGTGAAACGACAAGTTTCACCATTGAAGTAAACTCCTTTTCTGTGGCAGTTTTTTCTTTTTTTTTGCATGACTAGTGCTCCATCAAATCCCTCCTGCTCAACAACTAATTTGCAGGGAATTCAATTCTGGGATGGAATAAAATTCAATGCAGTCCAACAAGCAACACAAAAGAAAAGCACTTTTTCACAAGCAATAAGCACTAGTTATCAAGGCTGACAGTCTTAACTTGCACATCAAATTCTACTGCCACCCTGGATAACTTCCAGTACCGCCCTAAGAAACTGTCACTTTTTTCTGTGCCTCTGATTTAATCTCTTGTGCATAGAGCCATCAGTGCAGGTTCTGTCAGTTCCTGTCAAGACTGGGGGTTGAGGAAGTCTGTCGAGAGGCTCTTGTGCAGTTTAAAAGTAGGTAAAGTCAATGTCAGACTTTTTGTAATGTTTGCACTATACACATTGTCCACTCCCCCCAACAATACACAAGAGTTTCAGCTAAAATTTTCATGGGCACACTGAGTTAAATGAAACTGAATCGGATGGACTGCAAGTTGACCAGATCTGAAGCTTTATCATAAAAGTTAAGCTTCAGTGCCTAATGGGTGTGCCTCAACACCATTGCAAACACCATTGCAATTTGACCATATTAGTCCAACATTTCAATTAGTGCTTTGGCAAATTTGCTTTATATGACGGTTAGCAGAGATTCAGACAAGGAAACTCCAATAGAGTCAGGTTAGAGGGGCCCAAGGCGTTCAGTGGCAATTTTAGCCAGCAGGATTTGAGCCTGCCGTCTCTCATTTTGCCAGCAGGACCTGAAATGTCTAATTTAATATCAGTGAATGAAGGCAGACAGACATTTTACAGCTTTATTTACCTCAAGTTTCACAGCACTTAAATAGATACAAATATTTGCAATGAGGTTGATCAGAACTACTTCGTTTTAAAATATTCTTAACAGATACATTTTCTCCCACACCCATAAACATTTCTACACAGATTCAGTGTTCTTCCCTAATAAGATTCATTGATAAAACACCCAGCAAGAATCAGGACGTGCAGAGTAAAGAAGGGCGAGTCCTGCTTTGGTAAAACGGATGAAAAAAAAAAAAAAAAGTCTTTTAGGGAACTTCATCTTGAGGCGGTAGACTTTTGCATCCTCTTTCCATCTGGGTCGACAGGACGGGTGGAGTTAGTCTCAACACCAGGACCAGTCGTGGAGGAGGACCGACGCTAAAGTCAAAGGGAGCAGGAGCAGCGGGACGGCGGTGGTCATTCCACTGATGCTGGCAGATTTGGCTGTGGTTGAAGAAGGTTTTGCGGTGGTACTGCCGTTTGAGGCATCGGCCTGGACCACCTGCAAGAACAGCAGCAAGTCCGTTAGGTTTTACCCCGTGCAAATCACAGCTTCACGTAGTTAAAACAGAAACCGAAACACCGATCGATTGGAGATTAATGCGGAAAAAAGTATCTCTATTTAAATCCAGAGTTAAATCAGCAGAGGATGGTCTGATGGTACTACTAGCACATTAAAAACAGGATGACACATTTAACATAACAAAGTTTGAAAAGAAAATAATAAATGCCACGCAAACATTCCCGCCAGAATAAGAACGCCAATAAAAATAGAAGAAATGTTTTCAAGGAGAAAAACAAAAAAACAAAAACTAACCTGGAATGAGATGCAAAAAGCCAGCAGCAGAGCTGACAGCAAGGCGACGGACAGCTTGTTCATCTTGCTGGTTGATGTGCAGGCAGCGCTCACAGATTGCGCGTAAGTGATTCAAACAGGAGATGCTGCTGAGCTTTTTATACTGCAAGTGACATCAGCATCATCGTCATCAACACGACCTTCTGCGTAACATGCAAGGTTTGCATGGAAATTATAAAAATGGTATTATTAATCACAATATTATACCAAAAAATAAAACCAAAGAGTTGATAATGCACATGCCTGTGAATGAGCTGTGTCGTTTTCCTAAGAAAATAAAATTGATGTGGAAAAGTGTTTTTTTTTTCTGTCTTAATTTGTTATTTTGCAATCATGTTGTTTATTTATATGTTTTTATTCTTCATCTTTAAAATATCAAAATCAGAGAAGAGGAGCAAACGATTGCCTGAGTACTGCCAGAGGTAAAGTTGAAGGTGGAATTTGTCGCAGATGTGGTGACAAATTCCACAAAATCAACTCCTAAACCTAATCCAAGTGTATACAAAATGCATGTTGGAGCAGTTTTGTAGGAAACAGTTTGTATCTTTCAAAAAGACCATGATTTTTTTTTTTTTTTCCCGCAGTTACTGCTGCTACACAAAAAGTTGATTGTTACATCAAGAATCTGATGGAGGTCCTGGTGACCATTACTGAAAATACCATTGACTAAATTACCATTTTTAATGAACTGTCAGAATTTATTTTTTTTTTTTAGTAAATGTTATGTTATGTTATGGCGCAGAAACTTCAATAGTATTCGGCTTTCCGACAAATCAACAGCGCACTCTAGCGGGTAATATGGATGAAATATGTCCCAACAGGGACACCGTAGTTGTCCTTTGTGCAATTTCATCCGGAAGAAACATAGTCAACCAGAAGGACGAAACAAAACAACACATTGACCAAACTCAGCAGCAAGCCGACTCAGACACGTTCAGTTTTTTCATTTTATTTTATTTTATCCTCCGAGTTACCTCGCCTTTCCATGCTACTGACTCGGGTGTCGCCAGTGTACCAGACGCTGGCGAGATGGGGACGGAGGTCACAGCGGGGAGGTGGCCTCCTTCTCAGCCGCGCGGTCGGCTGCAGCTCCAGCCGCTGTCATGGTGTCAGTCCCGGGGAAGGCAGCGCTCAGCCCGCAGAGGCTGGTTCCGCTATGTACCGGGATACAGTGCTACTTCCTCGGACTGAGTTTCCCATGAAACTGACCGGACAAAAGCTGCTGGACCGAGAACTTCAGATCCAGCAGGTACAGCAATTGTTAAATGTAGACACGCCCCTGATTAAATGCGAGATTTTTGTGACGTAAAACTAGACTATAACACATAGTTTCATACTCTTTTCATTCAAAATCATACTTAAGAGGGACCAAGACTGCAAAGCTCAGTTAGCCAGACAGGTTTCTTACTGGAGTACCCGGGGAGAACCATATTATACTGTAAATCTCTGTGACAGTAAATCAATTAAAATCCACAAAAGATACATGTTTTTGATTGTAAAGGGGTGGAATATGGAAAAGTGAACATTTGCAAGATAACTCAATTTGAAAATACTTGTATTTGGGATTAGTACTTTGAGGATTTTTGTCCTGTCATCTAGAGCAAGTATTAACACAAACGTTTACTGTAACCTAAAGGAGTTACTGTGTTTTTGTTAAATGCACTAATTACTTTATTGCATAATCTGTTTTTGCAGGAATGTGGTTTTGCAGAGTTGTATTCATGGCAGAGAGAAAGGAAAGCCACAAAAAAGTTCTGCCTTCATGACGGACCACCTTATGCAAACGGGGACCCTCACGTTGGACATGCACTCAACAAAGTAAATATTATAATTCTGTCTTAGGTGTTACCTGCTTGCATTGCACCTTTTTGTAAATGCTGCTGCAGGAAATTAGTATTTTTTTAAAAATATATTTTACTTAGGTCTTTCAACCTTAAAGCTCTTTTACTAATCTTGTTCAGATCCTGAAAGACATCCGTAACCGTTTTGAGATGCTAAGAGGATGTCAGGTCCACTACATCCCCGGCTGGGACTGCCACGGCCTGCCCATAGAGCTCAAAGCTTTGGGAGAACTAGGCACCAGTGGGCTCAGTCCACTGGAGATAAGACAGAAAGGTGAGGATGGAAAGGTTGATGCTTGATTTTCATAGAGGTTTCCAGCTGCTATAAAGAGGTTGTTGTCCTTTGCTCCTTCCAGCCCGGGAGTTCGCTGAAGGGGCGATAGCTCGGCAGAAAGCCGCCTTCCAGCGCTGGGGGGTGATGGCTGATTGGGAGCAGTGCTACTACACGTTTGACGGAGCTTATGAGGCTGCTCAGTTAAAGGTCTTCCAGGAGATGCATGGCAAGGTGGGTTCTCTTTAAAATTAAAGTGTCAAACAGAGTTTTAACCAGGAATTGCCCTCCTACTTTCCTTAAATTTAGACTCTTAAGGTTTGCCGGTTACTCTTGCAGCATGAAACAGTGTGTTTATTAAATACGCAGACACATAAAAAAAAACTGATTAAAAGGAGAGTATTTATGCAAATTAGTGCAGATGTTAGCTACTTTGCTCTTAAAAAAATCAAAAGAAATATATGATCTGGTTCATTTCAAACTTTTTAGGGGTTCAGATTGTGAGCTATGACCACAAACTAGTTCATTTTGTGTGATAAAGACTTAAACTATACCTGGTTTTGAATTGCATTATTTTTAAGTAACTTTTTCTGGTACTGCCGTCCTTCTCTGTTGCTCTTCAGGGTCTGGTATATCAGGACTACAAACCCATCTTCTGGTCTCCTTCATCCAGGTACGGGACCAACATGCGGCCCCCGACTTTAGACATGCAAACTTTGTCTTGCCAACCTTCCTGCTTTCTTTGCAGAACGGCCCTGGCTGAGGCTGAGCTGGAATACAACCCTGAGCATGTGAGCAGAGCCATCTACGCCACCTTCCCTCTGGCGACGCTGCCACCAAAGATTTCTTCAGAGGACGGTGAGTCAGGCATCCTCAAAAAAGTTATGATCAATCCTGGAGGGATGTTCTGACTCCCTTTGTGGGTTTCAGCAGGTCTGGAGAATGTTTCGGTGTTGGTTTGGACCACCCAGCCTTGGACCATCCCCGCCAACCAGGCTGTGTGCTACATGCCCAACGCCCAGTAAGTTCACCTGCGAAGAGAAAACTTTCAGTTTGGAAAGTTCTTTTTTTGTAGACGCAGTCATGTTACTAATCCCGAGTAGATGGCAACATATGGACTATAGTTTGCTGTGAAACAATAACGCGTCCGTCAGATTTGTCGTCATATACTGTTTTGAACTTATATTTGGCTGCAAAACTTCTGTAGGTTCTTCGTGCCCTAATAAATGACAGCTGGTACCAGTAGCGGCATCGTTTTCCTGTTTCTGGTTTGCAGGTACTCTGTGGTGAAGAGGGCCGACTCTTCTCAGCTGCTGCTGCTGGCGACTGAACGCACAGCGAGCCTCGCCGCGCTGCTGGGCACAGAGCTGCAGACTGTTGCCACCTTCACAGGTACTGCTCTGGTTTCCATTTAGAAGGATAGGCTGTGTTTTGGCCATTCACTAACCTAAGCATGGCTACTTCCTCTTTCTTTCTTTTTCTTTTTGAAGGTTCGCAACTTGAAGGTGGAATCTGCAAACATCCTACCATTCCTGACAAGCAAGTCCCGTTGTTGCCAGCCAGCCATGTGACAATGGGGAAAGGGACGGGATTGGTCCACACTGCACCTGCTCACGGCATGGACGACTACAGCGTAGCATCACAGTTTAAACTGCCTGTGGTGTGTCATTTATTTAGTTATTTATTTATACTTAGTTTTAACCAATGTACTGCTGCATTATGGACTCAGTAAAGCTTATGGAAATTAAAATGTTACATTCACAAATGTATTTTGGTTGAAGGAGTGTATGGTGGATGAAGATGGCAGGTTCACAGACGTGGCAGGACCCAAGCTGCAGAACCTCTTGGTGATGACTGAAGGAACTGATGCAGGTAGACGGAGTCAGAGTTAACCTTAATGTTTCTGGGGTTTTTTTTTTTTTTTTTTGTATCTTTTGAAACCTACATTGCTGCTTGTTTTAGTGATTTCCATGCTGAACGAGAGCGGCGCTCTGGTTCTGGAGGAGCAGTGCGTCCACAGTTACCTGTATGACTGGCGGACGAAGCAGCCTGTGGTCATCAGGCCCAGTAAACAGTGGTTCATCAACACTGCATCACTGAAAGACAAGGCAAAGGTAATGTCACCCGCTTTCTGCTGCAATCTGTTCAGGTGATGTCTTGATTTGTGTTTCAACAAAGTCTGCCTCTGTGCCTGTAGGAGGCACTGCAGAAGGTTCGCGTTCTGCCGGAGTCGGCGAGAGGCAGCCTGCTGACCATGCTGGACAGACGGACGTACTGGTGCATCTCCAGGCAGCGGAGCTGGGGCGTCCCAATCCCAGTCTTCTACCATAAAGAGAGCGGGGAACCTCTCATTAACAAGTATGCTGAACAGCAATGTCATTACTGTGTTATTGTCAAGTTATTTGCTTTCACTAAGCTCTGGTTTTCAATAATTTAATGTTGAGTTTTAGGTCTGTAGTGCATAAGAGCATGTTCTTTGATGGAGGAGGTTTTGAATCCAACAGGAAATGAAGGATTTAGAACACCATCCCCATTTATGCATCGTAGCATGTTCCGAAAGTTACTAATTTTTAAGGTTTTTGACCTGGAGAGCTCTGGTTTATTGGCGCATGTCGCTTTCTGGTGTTAAAAAATTACAAACATGAAAAGAAGTTAAAAATAAACTAATGCTGGAGTGTTTAGGAAAGCTGGTTATTTGTTATTTGCTGACTGTTTATGTAGAAAGTTCAAATAATATTCTATCCTGCATTGCTTGACTTTTGTTTGAAGTATGACAAACTAGATCTAACATCCCTGGATCTTATGCAGATACACAATCGCCCACATAGCGAAGCTCTTCAAAGAAAACGGCAGCGACTGTTGGTGGGAGCTTCCCATCGAGGCTCTGCTGCCCCCAGAGGTTCTCAAGAAGGTGAGAGTGAATATCATTTTAAATAAAGAGAAAATTTAGGTTCATCTTTCCAGAATCACTGCAGCTAAGCTCTGTTTATCCACTTTACATCACCTTGAGGTAGAAAAATGTAACATGGCAAGAAAAAAAAAAAAATTAAATTGGATTGGGCTTTTATTTAATGGTAGAATTTAACCATCAGGTTATTTATGCGCCCTTGACAGTGGAGTTGGGAAATGAGACATTCTTGGGATGTTTTTTGCTTCGTCAGAGTAAAGCAGGACCGGTGAGCGACTACGTTCGAGGAGAGGATGTTCTGGACATCTGGTTTGACAGTGGAGCTTCATGGGCAGCTGTGCTGGAAGGTATGAGGGAATATCCCACTTTGACCAAGAAGTAGTTTCAGAGAAAAACTTTTATTCGATTCTCAGGACAATCACTGCATGAGAGGCATCTGGCACAGACCGCACAGACGTCCAGCTGACAAATTAACCACTTTTTTTTTTTTTCTTTTTTATGACGAACTGACTTCTTTTGTTATCAGCAGCCGAAAGCTACAATAATTTTCTTTTTCGGTTTCCTGGAATGTAAATACAAGCAAATGTAGCCTCTAATCCGTTCACTTCATTTTCAGTGAAGCCGCTCACAGACTGAAAGCCTTCGCACTGCTTTTAATCAACTCTTCTTTCATTAACTTAAATGTACAGAAAGCTACTTAGAGCCACTCGATTTATCCACCTCAACCAGGAAGCTGCTTTGGTGAGGTGCGATTAGCCGCAGTAGCCGTTGTTACCATCCAGGATTATGGAGTCAGGCTCTGTCAGCGCTCCTGGAGCTCTGGAAAAAGACAGGTTGACTATGTGACCCAGAAGCGGTTTAGGAATTTAACATTTAAACATTATTAGATGCTTTCTCAGATTCTTGTGTCCTCTGTCTGTGAAGCTGCATGTGCAGTTCTGCTCCAGTATCTTTGGACAAAATCAATATTTTATTTTTTATTACAATTTCTGTGAAACAGGATACAAATTGTGCCATAACATGTACTTTAAATTGAGCAGTAAAACTTGGTTTTAGTTTGTTTTAAACGCAGCCGGAGGAGGAGAATTGTGATTCCTTGCAAATGTATTTATATTCCCTGAACGTGTTTAGGGCAACAGTCCATCACAGGGCATAGCAATACATGTTAATATATACAACGCACTGTTTTTTTCTGTTTTTATTTTAATTATGTGAAGCACTTTGAAATTCCTTGCTGCTGAAATGTGCTATACAAATAAAATTTGATTGATTGATTGAATACATGTGTAACTAAATGCTTTTCACAGCTAAAAATACAGAGCAGAAAGAAAAGATACTATTGTCTTTCTTGCAGGATTGGAGTGTTTTAGCTGCATCCGTCTTCCATAACCCATCTGACTGTCACACTGTGTGATAGTCCATCTAACCAAATCTTAATAACACATTGGCATATGTGGTTTTATTCCACATATGTGGAAAATAAAACGTTTTAAAAATATGTGTATTTTTAAAATGCTAAACAACGAGTAATATGTGTAATTATAGCAAAAATAACAAATTGCTTTCCTTTGAGCTTGTTTCTTTGACAATGACATTGTCTGTCCGCCTGGATGTGATTTCTAGAAGAGATGGAGGAAGCGTCCGAGGAGCCTGAATCCCGTCTCAGCCGGCTCGCCGGCTCGCTTCGCAAACCTCTAGCCACAGGTTATTCAGACGTTTACCTGCAGGGGGCGCTGCAGGCTGTTCCGTTTTATTTTGCCTGCCTGTTTCCTCCTCTTTTTTTGGAGAAGAAGTTCTCTTTAATGTGCCTGGCATGAATCTGAAGCTCTCACAGCTGTCTGCATGCAGTAGTTTTCTTTTTTTTTTTTCTACTTTGCCTCGCAGAGCACTGTGACTGTTCTTTTTCCAGGATTGATCCCAACTGCTTCTTTTTGCTGTCACTCTGCTTTGTAGAATGACTCAGGTTGGCTGGGGGCCTTCATTTGTGATTAGGAGCAGCCAAAAACAACTTAACGACACATTTACCTCCTTTCTGACTAACAACAGCTGGTGTTCGTCGCCTCAGCAGACCATTCTGTTGTCCGGGAAACAAACTGTCCTCACTCCATCCTTCTGCCTCCCTGCAGAATCGGACCCCAGAGCAGATGCATATGTGGAGGGGAAGGACCAGCTTGGAGGCTGGTTCCAGTCCTCGCTGCTCACCAGCGTAGCCGTCAGGAACAAAGCGCCCTATAAGTGAGTGTCCCGATGAATGAATCTAAGTAAGAACTCCCACAGATCAAGTTTCATCTCTTCTAAATGAAATACACCTGTTGTAGAGCTCTGGTGGTCCATGGCTTTGCAGTCAGTGAGAAAGGAGAAAAGATGTCCAAATCTCTGGGGAACGTTGTGGATCCTGATGAAATCATTAATGGAAAGGAGGTGAGCTGAGAAAAAAAAAATCAAATTCAACTTTCTGCTGGAATATATTTGGCTCTTTTTCAAATTGTTTAAATTTATGATGTCGGTGAATGAAATGAAATTAAATTTGTGTCAAGATAATGAAAATTAGAAACTGGGATTAATTTTACTTACTAGCATTTATTTGTTTTTTTTTATATAGCCACAACTCTGTCCTCCTTCTTTATTCACTCAGTTTATTGTTTTTTTTTTTATATTTCTTCCCATTTCTTTGTGTTGATGATGATCAGATTGGATAATCTCTCAACTCTCTCTCAGGACGGCAGCGTACCGGCGTACGGGGCAGATGTTCTGCGCTGGTGGGTCGCAGAATCAAACGTCTTCTCCGAGGTCCAGATTGGACCCAGCGCCCTTAACTCAGCCCTCGACAGCATCAGCAAGGTACCAGAGGGACATATAACCTTCTCAAAGCCTTTCTCCCCGCGTCTCCTCTTCCTCATTCCTCTGACTGGTTTTATCTTCCAGTTGAGGAACTCGCTCAGGTTTCTGCTCAGCAACCTGCAGGGCTTCGACCAACGCACGCAAGCCGTCGAACCCCAACAGATGTACTATATTGATCAGTACATGCTGCACCTGCTGCGCGAGTACAGCATGAAGGTGTGTTGACGTCGGACTCTTCTTGACATTTTGCTTCCATGCCACGGCTCGCGGCTATTCTAAGTGGTCTTGATGCTCGTTTCTCTGTCCAGGTTACAGACGCCTACAGTGAGTTTGATGCCGGCAGAGTGATCCGTATCCTCCAAGCCTTCATCTCCAGAGACTTGTCCAGTTTTTACTTCAGCGTCATAAAGGACAGGTGATTGATTACCTTCCTCGACAGCATAACCGCATGTTTTCACATCTCCATTCTTGCATCTTTTCTTGATTCCTCCTTTGTCCAGGCTGTACTGCAGTCGGGAGGACTCGTTGGGCAGGCGATCGTGTCAGACTGCTTTAGAGGAAATTCTGGATGGCGTGACTCGATCTGTTGCTCCTATCCTGCCTCACCTAGCAGAAGAGGTCTACCTGCACGCTCCAGGACACGACAGTATGTGTGTCGATGGCTTCGTAGCGAAACAGTCTTAAATATTAGCAATCCGTTTGCTTCTAAGCAAGAGCTCTTTTGCTGCAGAAGCGGAGACGTTATTCAGAAGCGGGTGGATCAAAAGCAGCTCCGTGTGGCGGCGCCCGGGTCTGGAGGAGGCTGTGGAAGGAGCCTGCGCCATTCGGGACTCCTTCCTGTCTTTGATTCCTGGTAAACATGCCAGCAAGTATGATCTGACGATTGCCATCGAACCGGGACTCCTGTTTGAGCTCATGGAGGTAAGAATCACTTTTGAGGAACAACATTTCCCAGGCCTCCCTGCCTTAACAATGTGGGTAAGGAATGAGTTAAATTTCATCTTAATACAAAAGGTGAAAAAAAAAATTCTGTATTTGTTTTCCTTTTGTGTCAGTAAGAAAAAAAATGTACCACTTGTCATTTTTGTCTTCCTTCATGACAAAAAAATCAAAGTAGGAACTGTACTTTCGTAAAAGACTAAAACTCATTGAAATGATGGATAATTAGTGACCAACATGTTCTTAAAGATTTATGGGGATATTGTAATAAAGAATAAAGAAAACGGTTGGGAAAAAGGTGCTCATAGCCAATGTGGCAGACCACATTTTTAGATATGTTAATTTTGTTTGAATGTTGTAGAATTTGTGTTAATCTGTGATTTCATCAAGGACGGCATGCCTTAATCTCTGTAATTTTAGAAACAATTTTACTTTGTTCTAGAATCATAAGAAAAAAAATCTCCCATACATAAGATTTTTTTATGTTGAATAATTATATATAAAAAAAAAAAACACCGGCTTGATTTAACAGTTTTAAATCACACCATCTTGAGATCCGCCTGCAGCTTCTATAAATCGTCTGTATTGGATCAAACTCACCCATTTCTCATCTTTTTCTCAGTCTCTCCAGGAAGAGCCCACCTCCAGCGACTCCCAGCTGGCCGAGCTGATGATGGCAGCGCGAGTCAACCTGACCAGCAAACTGCCCCGCGACCTGCATCCCGACGCCCTGCTGAGCCACGGCACCTTCCTCATCAACCTGGAAGGTGAGATGAGTCCAGCATAAAAGTGCTGATAGCTGTGTTACTTGTTGTTCTGCGTCGCTTTAAGCCTGTAAAGCGGTGTGGATCAATAGAAGTTTCAGGCGTTTCAGTTTTTCATTGGATGAAATGAAAATGAAACAGATCTTCCTAACAGGAAGCCAAATATGCAGAAATGAAGACATTTGCACTTTATTGCAGAAAGGGAAATTAAAAATTATTTCTCCTGTCAGAGCTTCTGTATTATATTGCGCCTGGCAGTAATGTGGTGTGTATTCTAGGTGGCGTTATTCGTGAGGACAGCCCCTACAGCATCGCCGTGATGCCCACCTCTGCGGCGCGCTGCCCGCGATGCCGCCGCTACACCTCAGAGTCCGCAGACTGTCTGTGTCCGCGGTGCCAGGCGGTCGTCTCGCATGCCGGCTGACACGTTTGTTACCAGGACAACCTACGCATGTCAGGATCAAGAAGTTGCTTTACACTCCCAGTGGGAACTGTCGCTCTGGCCGTTTATAAAAACTTCGACTTCAGACCTTCAGTAAAGGTTTTATATTAAACAAACCATCATAGCAGATGTAGAATAATCCAAAGTCTCAAGCTGTAGCTATTCAATGTGCTCATGTTTCCTCAGTGAACTCAAACCAAAAGTACTGAAGTCTACTGTAAATAGTTGGAAGATAAAAAGGACGAGATATGAGCGAAGAAGGGATGCTCTCGTTTAAATGTGTTGATGCTAAATATTTCACTACAAGTGTCACTATGTGACTAAAGTAGGAATGTGTACTGGAGAGTAGATAGCATGGGGGGAGTTCCTGTATAAATCCACTTTTGTATAATAAAATCAGATCCTTCTTTCGCACTACAAATGCTTGGATGTGCTACAGAGAGTTTTGTTCTTGTTTACGTTCTGTAAGTGAGCTAATCTAGTCCAACGTTTGAGAAATGTCTTTATTCTGCATCAGAGCCCTGCTGGACATCAAACTACAGAACACAGGATGCGGCTAATACAGAACTGTCTGCATATATAAATAAAAATAACATCCTTCTCTTCATTTATGATACACGTGCTGCCTGTGCGAAAGCGGAAATGACCGATTCGGGTCCGAAATGCCCCACAGGACTGATGATGAGATACAGTAAAACTAACATGCCCCGATCCTCAACATGACTCATCCTGAAAACACAATACACAAATATTTAATACCATTTATGTTACATGCACAGAAACCTGATGGGCTAATAAAACAAACAAACAAAAAAAAGTTAAGAGCCATTTTCTTTAACACTGAACTTAAATCGGAATCATGATTTAAATGATGAAACATAGATGATCATAATGATTTCTAATGTTCAGCTGTGGGGTTTTGGTGCCGAGTCAGCGGAAATCAGTCCTCATTGGACAGAGAGAGGACTTCCACGGCTTCCAGCAGGTGCAGGGCCAGGCTGTACTGGGCGTGGTTCTCTGGCAGCATTTCAATCAGATGGCTGACCAGTCGGCTGGTCTTGGACAGAGAGACCAGGGGGCATCTCAGCTCGCTGGGATCCTGCAGCATACAAGACAATTATTAGATGTCAAACAATTACACCCAACCGAATTTGAGTAGTAAAGCCAGAAATTAAAGCATTTAGTTTTCCCTTTAACATGTGAAAATTGATCAACTAGATTTAAAAGTGGCTTTTTTTTAAAGCTTAATGTTGGGAGGCCTAGTTAAAGGGTCTCACGATATGCTGCTTTAGAGTCTTTTACAAGCTGCTGTGACCTCAGAAGGCAGAAATGACTCCAAATACAAACTACACACACTGCCGACCTGTGCAGGGTGTACCCCGCCTCTCGCCCGCTGAAGCTAGCCAGCTGCACCCCTCGCAACCGTTGCCATGGTCTTACCATTGCCTTCAACCAGGTGCAGAGGGTTGGAGGCAGGCGGGCCAGCAGCTCCATGGCAGCCTGCGTCTGGTTCTGGTTGTGAAGCAGGGAGTAGCTGAGCCTCTGACCGGTCAGAACCAAGAGATGGGAGCCCAGAACTTCCTTATCTTCCACCTGCAGAATCGCCTAGAAGGCAACAGCGGGTGTCGATGCAGAAGTTATTTCTCTATATAGTATTATTGCAGGAATATAGAGAATAAATGAAGGAATTGTCATTGTTTATAGAACTGAAGCTGATCCTAAGTATCCAAAATTCAAATGTTTACCAGGCTCAAATGTCCAGGATTCTCAGTCCTTTCGGTGAATTTTTAAAACGTGAAGACAAAAGTTCATAATGAATTTAACTCCGATGTTTTTATAACAGTCAGACTTGACGTGTATTGAAGGATGGGTTGTGCAGATGGAAGGACGGAATAAAGTTTGGACAGACAAATGATCTTCTGTACTTGACCCGGTCTGGAAAATTCCTCACTGAAGTTTCATACTTTTCCCGATTTTGTCAAACAGTTTAGGGCCCCTGGTTTTAAATTAATATCAGTGATTTCTCTACAAACCTTTTAAATGTTTTCTGTGGCTCCCTGAACATTCATTTAAAAAAGATGAAAAGACAATCTTGCTGTTTCAAAGGCAAATGTTTAGAAATATGGGAAGACTCAAAACTGTCTGCCATCATAAGACATCACTCACCTCCTCAGCTCGCAGGTCGAGGCCCTGGTTGTAAAGCTCGCAGACGAGGTGCCGGCGCAGGATGTCTGGGTTGACCTGGAGCAGGGATCCCAGGTCCATGCACAGGGAGGGCCACCAGTTCGCTTTCGGCCCATCAGAGGGCAGCGACGTGAAGGCAGGCGCTGGGGAGGAGCAGGAAGCGTCGTCTGTCGCCTGCACCCATCCAGTCAGCACCCGCAGGAGGAACTTAACCAGAACAGGAAGTATGAATGAGGACAGACTTCAAAGATAATTTATAAAAAAAATCGCCCTCTGCATTTCATTCCACCACTCACCTCCTGTCGTAGTGAGACCAAGCCAGGATCCATGTCTCCACTGGGCATCAGCTGGATGGTGGTAAGATCTCTGAAGAAAGCGTTCTTACCCTAAAAAAAAAAAGACAAATACAGACCGAGATGCACAAAATCTATGACAACAACCTGCTGCGTTCGTGTGTGCGCTCACCTTGCTGTCGAACAGACTGAGCGGTTTGACTTTAACGCTGAAGCTCATGGCGGCGTGCAGAAGCGTCGCCAACAGCCAGTGGTGCTGCACCAGAGGGTAGTGAACGCCTTTCTGCTCCAGGGCTAGCTCGGCTATGGAGGCGGGGCCCTCCGCTCCGCTCCACACCTCCTCCACGGAAAGCTCCGGAGTTGGAATCTCCTCCATGGCCGAGTCCGCCTGCAAGCATCCGCCCCGCTTCAGTAAACCCAGCGGCTTCACCAGGCCTCCCGTACACATTCACAGCAGAGCGACATGCGTCAAACCCAACACACCTCCACGTGCATCCTCATTTGTGAGGCCTAATTAATATTCTTATGCCAGGCGTTGTCCACTCTCCATGCTTCGCTCGTGTTCTTTTCATTTACTTACGTAGAAAGGTATAAAGGACAAAGAGCTCTGATTCTTAACCAGTAATCCAGTCACCTCCATGAGGATCTGCAGCAGCTGGACGCAGCAGCCCAGGAACGACGTCATGGCTTTGTCTCCGATCCCAACATCCTGACAACAGAAGCACAATTCCTCAGTCTGTGAACCTCAACACTAAACACTGCGTTGCGCTGAGACAAACTTACCCGTCGACATAAGCGATCTTTTGGTGCTTTCCCCACCTTAAGAGGCAAAGCGTGTCATTTTGGCTCAAATAACGACCCAAAGTATATCTAGACTACAGCAGCTTGTAAGTTTGTGCCTTACCTTCTCCATGAGGAAAGCAGCTGCTGAGAAACGCTTGACGAAGAAGGTACCCCACATCATTGTGGAAATACCTGGACAGAATCATTGGATTTACATTAAAGAAGTTTGGAAATATATTTTGCAGGGGGACATCAAATGACTGATGAATATCAGGATTTCCTTTGTATTATTGATGAGCAAAAAGACTGACCGAGTTGAATGTGAGGACTGGTGATCAACTTCAAATGTTCCACAGCAATGAATAAATATTGGCCCTCCTAGACAGTGGAAAACATGAAAATATGTATAAATATAACAAGAGTTATCCTCATTCTTCTGTATTTATTACAGTCGGGAGCCTGACTACACATTTTTATTCCGCTGAACATTTCTGGTTCTCTCCCAGGCAGTCGATTAAATTTATTAGGGATGTACTGAGAAGTTAGATGACATGCTTGATCTGCTGACTGGAGACCAGCCAGAGACTCAAAAACAGCCAGGACACGCTGACAATAAGGCTCTTTGTTTTAGATTCTGTTACTGAGTAAAGACGACTCAAAGTTAGACTATTTCCAGGTCCATTGAGGAGCGAATGAAAGTAAATAGTCGAATCAAAGCTATGTCAGGAAAGAGTTTGGAGTTCTACCATCCAGTGATTTTTAATCATTTGAAGAATAGAGATCATTTTGTGTCACCTTTATAAAAGTGTACGTTTCAAAAATAAAGCTGGTATTCCCTAAAGGCACTAGTGTGAAATCAGAGCAGTCAGTGTATCTGTGCACCTCCGGGTCTTTGTTCCATTGCACCACATATTCCCAGCAGCAGTGGGCGAAGAGCAAGTCGGGAGACAAAGAATCTGGAAAACGCTGACAAACTGCCAGCAACAGCTCTGAGAAACAAGGACAGAAAAAGTGTCATAATGTGAAAATCCATAAGTAATCTAAAATCTGTGTGAAGTATCTCCTCATTGCCACCTGCTGTCCTGTCGGCCTCCTCCTGGCACTTCTCTGCCTCTTCTCTGTCCTCTTTCTGCTCCTTTTGGTCACCTGTATCTTGAGTTTCTTTCCTCAGGAGAATTTTCTTCAGTCGCTCCGGCGCCATGTTCTGCCTGAACACCCACTTGGAAACACTGTCTGCAATACCACCTTAAAAGACAAATGTAAGGAGGAAAACCCAAGATGTTAAAAAAAAGCAGTTGTGTCCCCTCCCCAGCAGTGAATATTAAAAATAATACATGAAACCCTTGTCATTAATAAGGCCATATATCTTCTGAGTTCACATATTCTTATTCTGCATCTGATGTGAGAGCATGAATGAGTGGAATTACTGGAAACCATTCAACAACAACAACAAAAACTCCATCATCCCTTCCTGCGGGTGTCACCTGTGCCTCCCTCCTGCAGCGTTTTGATGGAGCACTGAACTACAGCTCCCCCTGCTGTTCCCTGAGGAGAAGGCACCAACAGAAGAGTTTGCAGGACCAGGACGTCCTCCAGCTGACGGACACACACCACCCACTGCTCCAGCTCCAATGACACGGCCTCCCACTCTGACTGCAGCTGCAACCCAGCACAGCAAAGCCCAAACACTGAATATTTCTCTCAACGCCTCATAATCTCACATCTTCCACATTGGCAGGGCGTTGCTGTTACCTTGCTATCAGCCCTGCTTGTGATGCTCGCCTTGGCGGCGCGGTGAGCGACTAAAGCAGCCAGTAAAGCTGCAGCAGCGTTGTGAGACTGGATGCATGTGAATCGGACCTGCTGCCACCAGGGGGAGACAGACTGTGTATCCCATGACTCCTCGACAGCACCTAAAAACAAAGGAAAGAAAATACATCATCTTTGTTTTCTAAATTTCCCCAAGACACATTGATAAGAACACAAACCGTCCATGTTGCTAAGTGCGATGAGCAGCGTGTGCAGATTTCTGACTGTTTCCACTGGCTTCTGAAGCACTTCCTTCTCCCTTTGCAGCCACACACTCATCAACAAAGACTACAAGTGTAGAAAACAGGCATTACCAAACCCTGGAAAAGTAAATGGTATTTACATTTCTAACTTCTCCGTCAGTGGGACGTAATCTTACCAGCAGCTGCTGTGGGCTGATGCCAGCCAGTTGTAATGTGTCACACACTTTATGGGTGGGACTTTTACCACATAAACAGCCCCAAAACATAAAATTTCCTGCAGAGAACAAACAACAAAGGCTGGATTAAAAACACGACTTGAGCACATCAAGCAGTGCTCACAAACTCACAAAAGAGGAAGTCGATCTGATTTAAACACCAATAGTTCTTAAGGTCTTTTTGAAGTTCTTGTTTGTATTTTGGCAACTTTTTTTTAAAACACATTTTCATTATTCATTTATGTTTAATTTTTCAAACTTTAAGTATGGAACCTAGAAACAGAAACCATAGAAAGATGACATTGATAAATGTGACTAATTCATTACATCGTGTCCGTTCAGGAGTAAAGGCCTCAAACTCTCACCAAGCTGGTTCCACTCTGCATCCGACCTGCGATTCACCTTCACCTCTCCCTCCTCGGCACACTCCAGCTGAGTGAGGAAAGCCTGAGTGGACAGCGGCGTGTCGGGAGAGTCCTGGGCGAAAGACACCGACGGTTTGGAGCTGAGCTGTGCGTAGCGCTGCAAGGCGGGACCGACACGAGACAACTCCTCCTCTATGCCTTCGAGGGAGTCCTGCTGAAGGGGAAAGGAGCCCGAGTTAGAGGGGAGGAACGCCGCGTTTGGTGTCGTTCATGCGTTTTGCCACAGACGTTTCCGGAGCAGGCCTCTGTGTCTGCAGCCGACTGCAGCTGCTGGATGTCCGAGTAGAGCTGAAGCAGCTTCAACTGGGAGGAGCAGAGCTGGAGCAGTGATGCTTCCACTTCATCTGCATCTATCAGACAGAAATACAAGCTTTGTTTTATTTTAAACAGATCTGAACTGAGATATGCTTAATTTAGCCATTTATTGACAGAAAACTTTCTTCAGAGGTGAAATTATTCACGCTACCTTGTTGCTTCAAAGCATCATGTAAGGCACTAGTAACGTTAGTCAGACAAGAGACCGGAGCATTCCTGTTTGACAGCAGAGACTCCAAAGCCTGAAGGGGATCCAGAGAGAAGATTAAGGATAAAAACTATAAAAAAATACAAAGGATAATTTGATTACACTTTGATTTTTTTAATCTACAAACCTGCTTCTTAATGGCAGGGTGTTTGATTTCCAACAAGACACTTTTAGCTTCTCTCTCCAAGGAAACTGCAAACCAACCAGACAGAAACCATATGAGGAACAGTTCAGCGTCTCTGGGTCTTCACTCTGCTCTCAGTCGCGTGTCCATTACCGGGGTCCATGTCTCTGCTCTTCAGCACGGCGCTCAGTCTCTTCAGCAGGTGCATGTCTCTGGCGCGCTCGTTCTTTTTATCACTGAAAGAGAGAGAGCGAGAAGGCCGACAGGGTAAGCCGTCACAAGCTTAACATTAGAGAAATAAACTAAGTTGTAGATCTTCTTAAGCTGTGGTAGCTTGAGAAGACCTCCAACATCATCGACTAACGTGACGTGCACGTGTTCAGATAGAAGCTGATTTCTCTTTGCGACATGTGATCAACAGCCCTGCTTTGTTCCAACCTGAGGGCCAGATGGAAGGGGATGTTGATGGTCCTCAGAGCTCCAGTGGTGGGATCCAGCAGACACACCTGCTGCGTGTGGAGCTGCCAGCCCTGACTGGTCACACTGTTTACTCCCATCAGGTGGTAGCCGGCATAAAGCAGCCTAACAGAAAATCAAGTCCCCACATTAAAAAAAAAAAAAAAAGAGAAACAAATAGATGTCGCAGCTACTTTAAGCTCAGATTTAGTTGAAGTAAACAGATGGCGTGTACCTGCAGTGTTTGCCTACGGTGAATGCGCCGACTCGAGGACCCCGCTGCATGGCCCACACCTCCAGGATCCCCCTACGGGGGGCGTAGATGATGAGGAAGAGGGCGTGGCGTCTGGGGAGGGAGGCAGAGGGCGAGAATTCCCGATCGCCACGCTCCTCCTGAACTTGCAGCCACCCCAGCTGGGCGTCTCTGTAGCCTGTCATTCAGACCAAATAAACATCTTTACATGGCCACGTTTGTTCACTTAAAGATGGAATGGAGAACATCATGATTCACTTCCCCTGATGATGTTGGTTTCTCCTCTCACCTTTCCACATGCGGATGGCGGCGCCCCTCGCCAGGTCCAGCAGCGTCACTCTACCGAAGTCATCCGTGACTCCAGCAAGCGTGTTGCAAGGCGACAGACATATGGACTCACCGTGGCGCCGGGAATCTGGCAGACCGAATCTGAAGGTCCAGGTTGTCAGGTTTAAGGACAAAGGAAAGAGTTTTGAATATCAATATGACTCAGTTAGCATCCAGATATCATGAACAGTACCTGATCCCTAAGGGGGTCGCCAGCTCCACTTTAGGTTTCTGTTTCTGAGCTGCTTCCTCTTCGTTCTTGTTCTTGTTCCACCCCAACCATCCACTGAGAGCAGAACGGCAGGAGAAAAGCAAAACGACAAACGGAGGAGATAATTAAAACATGATTAGAAACAGGAGAAGTGGCAAAACTTATATCATGTATAATTCCGTGTTTCGAAACATGCTCTTTAGTTTTTAAATTCATATTCTGGACACTATCTACACTGATTTGTTTTTGTCTTGTGCATCATCTTCTCGCTCCTTCATTGTGTCGGGATTCTTTTTGTTCAGTTTTGATGCAAATGTTGCTCGCAGATCTCCGAACCTGGCAGCGTTGAAGAGCGCTGAGGTGAGTTTGCTGGCCACAGCCAGAGCCACGTGGGACAGGAGAGGCTGGGAGTTTCCCTACAGACACACAGACAGACCGTCGCATGCAGTTTTCCACAGAACAGACAATTACACAGCTTTAACACTTATTTGCTCTCCTCACACACACCTCCACTGCGTAGTAAAATCCAGCGTACGGCCCAGTCCCTACAGTCACAAACTGGCTCATGGCAGGGGGGCTCCCCTTGACTGATGCATGGAACCCCCCCAAGATGGACGCATTCTTCATTTGGTCAAACACACACAGCGTCATCACACCTGCGACCAGAGGACAGACATAATTGTAGAGCTAAAGTACAATGTAGAGCAGAATGCTGAAATGGAGGAAGATTTCATCACTGGAATAGAAGCTGGTCAGATGTGATGGGAAGATAGATGGAGATAAAACCAGACTGATCAAGGAGGAAAACCTGATCGATGAAGGAAAAGACTTAAGGCTAGAGAGGAATGTCACCTTCTAGGTAAACAACCTTAAGCTTACAGCAAGATCAAATCAGATACAGAATGACTCAGTCAAAGTCCATGCTGAAATCCAATTAAGAATCTGTGGCGAGACATGAAATGTGATATTCACAAAGGATTTCCATCAGATGTATCTGAGACTGAACTATTTTGCAGAAAGAAAAAATGACAAAAACAGGAAAATATCCCAAAGTACTAACTTCAAAAAGCTAGATACTGAAAGCAGATCGCACTTTTTAGATTTTAATTTGAGATACTGAAATGATTCCTTCAAATTCACATCTATCTTCTAATTTGTGTTGCTCTGTCCCATAAAATCCTATAAAGTACATTGAGGTTCAGGACTGTAATGTGACAAAATGTGGAAAAGTCCAAGCTTTACCAAGAGGAGAACAATTACATGAGCCTCTTATGTTTGTAGTTAAAATGCTTTAGGAACTCGTTTTAATAATTTGAAGGCACAACAGTCCAGAAATGAAAGACAGATTGTGAGCAATCAACTCATAACTGTTCTGAATTATATCTTACCCACACTGCTGTGGTCCACGATGGTGTCCATTTCCTGCAGACCCCACTTCTTGTAGGCCAAAGGAGGAGGGGGGACAACATCACTACCTGCTGCTGCAGCTGCACAGTGAGAGACAGTAACACTGTCAGTTCAATGTTTTAAACGTTTCCATTAACTGACACGGTGTGGTAAACACACTTCCATTTAAAGCCCTCAAAAGATTTATTAAAAGAAGACATAATGGAAAAAAAAAAAAAAAACACTTCTGCCTTTTAATACAAAAACACAGAGGAGAATCTTCTTTGCTAGATGATAACCACTCAGCAGGCGAACACACCCTCATACTTTTTCTGTATTTCATAACTCCAAATACAAGAATCACTCAAGGCCTTTCTTTCAACATCAAGCTCCTTCTCAATAAATAAAACGATTCCTTCAGACAGGATGCAAACTGCAGGGGATAAACTGAGGCCCTAAACATCTGCATTGCAGCTTCTAGAAGCACTGATCCTCAGAGCACTACGAGCTAAAATCCCAACAGCAGATCTCTACATAGCAAAAAGCTGCTAACCTGAATGCATCAAAAGAACAGGTTATGCCTCAGTTGTACCTGAAAGTCTCGTAGCAATCACTACATCCACCCAGCCAGCAAGAGAAAAACACGTCTGCGATTATCTCTGAGGAACAATTAGCACCACACGAGAGGCCTCCCTCCCTGCTGTGCATAACAAGTAAAGCAGCTGTACCTCTCGCCACCTGGTTCCTGCAGGCCCGCAGCGACTGAAAGAGGCTGAAGCCGTCGATGGTGACCAGCGCGGCAGGATAAAGGATGCTGAGCTCCTCGTGCTGCAGAGGGAGATTATCCGTTAGCTCATAACTAACACTTCAACCCCGGGTATTGTGAAACGTGTCAGCTGCGACCGATGCATTTGGGTTTCCCTTTTACCTGCTCCGTTACTCCAGGATGACGAGGGATTTCGTAGGTGCGACATTTAAGCCTCAGAACAGGGTCCACGTGTAGCAGCTGGGCCAGGAGAAGAACCCCACTCTGATTTGATAACACAACAGGAAAAAAAACACTGTTATCTAGACTGTCTGTAACTACAAGAGTTGAGGACGCAGAAACTAAAGAGTACCTCTGTGTAGAAACGGACATAACCGGATGTGAAGCCCACAACTATACAGGTCCAGTCGGGCCTCCCCGTGGAGCTCCTGTTGTCCAGAAACATGCGATTAGGATATGGTCGTACCGTTCTTCTACAACTTGCAAGTAGGTAATTCTCACCTCTTCTGACTAGCCAGGGGGATAGCGATGACACTGCTGACACGCTCTCTGAAGAGAAACACATTACTCTGTGGATTACTGTCACTTCTCCTGTCGTCAGCTGATCTATAGTCAGAGTTTTGACTTTGTCTCACCCTTCTTCTGTGCTGAGGTGTCCACTCCAGGTCACGGCCAAGGTCATCTCCTCTCTGCCACTGTCATCTGTGCGCCACTTTGCTGGAAGAAACCAAAGCTTGCAATTAAATTACAGCGCTCCCAATACAGAGACTACACAGAACTGTGTGTGTGTGATGGTTTTAATTTCTGACCTGAGAGGAAAGCAGCTTTCTGTTCTCGAGCCACAACCAGCAGGTCAGCGCAGGGCGACAAGGACACAACGCAGTCCTGAAGCCATGGCTGGCTCTGCCTCGACGGCTCTTCCTCTGCCTGCAGAGGACAGCCGGTGTTTGGACATGAAGGAGAATTACTACCTGACATACTGATGCTTCCAGAGATTTGGGACTTGTAAGTGTTTCTGTATGCAATTTCAAACACTTTCAGTTATTTCTCTTTAAATTATTAACATTTACTCCCTCTATGTTTCAGTTTTTTCTGGACATTTTGCACCCAAATACATAAGACTGAAACAGAGACAAAAAAAAACTCAGACCTTGGTGGAAGAAGCAGAATCTTCCTCCTTATTTTCATCGTTATCCCATCCCGATTCCCAGTCAGAGGTATCCCAGGAAAGTTCGTTTTCTGCTGAGAAACATGAGAGACGATCTCAAGTCTGGATTATCCAGCAATCAATTCAAAGCAATAACTCAACAGTAATAAACAGAAAAACTCCCAATGGAGTCACATATTCACATTTAGAGCGAGACAACTAAAACGATTACCATGACAGAATAAACGCTTAAAACAATATACTAGTTAGTTAATTTGAATGTGTTCTTTGTTTACAGCGAAATCTCTCGTTGCATTACAGATTTCTTTGAAGAACTGCAATCAGTAAAAGTTTCTTATATAGAGAATATTAAAAGTCACAGGATCTCTATGAGACATCCACATAAAGCTGAGACAAAAGGAGGACCATGTTTTCCTGTGTTAGGGCGCTGGTAACATCTGGATGAACGACACATATAGCAGGCTACATTAATTCAAATATTCCTCGGTATTTAACAAAGTAATCAAACCTATGTCATTATTTCCATCAAGAGAAACATTTCCTTGGGAACATTTCGGATTCATGCTCCCTCTTAGCTGCATTCAGCTAACATTACTCCATATAACCGTTTCATTGCTGCTGGAGCATCTTCACCAACATTTAGCACAGGTAAGCTCACCTGTTATATTCTTCTCTTCTACTGACTCTTTGCTCTGGTTCTGGAACAAGAAGTCCCGGACTGTTTTGAGCTCTTGGAGCCGACAAAACTCAAACAAGCTGCAGGACATCCCTCTCCCGTCCTGTCCTGTCAGGAACCGAAAAGAAGTCGAGGAAGAGAGTCAGTTAGCTTCCCTGCTAGCAGTTCAGAAGAGAAGCGCTGCTTTTGTCAACTTACGTTTCCGAATTTAACTTTACGATATTCTGTTAACTAAACAATGTTCCTTATTAAACTTGCACAAGCCCTTAGACAAATTTCAATAACTGTCCGCTGGGTTTATTTTGCCCATTATCTACTGCTTCCACCCAAATCTGTTGATGACACATCATTAGCATAACAACACTTTTCTGTTTCCGGGTTGGGCCTGTGTAGGAGATTTTCAAAATAAAACATTAACGAGAAATGCTTGTCTTTACATTGAACGTCAAAAAAATGTCTAGAACTCAGTGGCAAATAATAAAAACAACTTAATCTTGTTTCAGGTCTGAGGTTTCAAAGTTTTCCAGGTCCATCCAAACTTCCATAAAAAGTAGAACTTCAGAAAGAGATAGTAATATTTTGTTGTTGTTTTTGTTCCAGATA
Organism: Poecilia latipinna; assembly: GCF_001443285.1. Classification (NCBI taxonomy): domain Eukaryota; kingdom Metazoa; phylum Chordata; class Actinopteri; order Cyprinodontiformes; family Poeciliidae; genus Poecilia; species Poecilia latipinna. The sequence continues at coordinate 328,778 of NW_015113577.1, forward strand.
TTCACTTAAGCACATGCATTAACATAAAACAGTAATAGTAATGTTCAGTGACTACTAGAATTAGCTGTTAATTAATTCAAAGAAAATGTTTTATTTATTTATTTATTTATTTTTATTTTTATTTTTATTATTTTTTTTTTCTACTTTCTACTCAGACAAATATAAATACAACGAGTTCAGTATAGGAGGTTGCCTATTTTTAAAAGAAAATCTTGCTTCAAAATCGTACTCAGATAAATGTCACTGAATAAACGTGTCCATGGAAACGGAAATGGTTTGCGTTTCAGTTCTCATGGACTGAGAGCTTTGCATTTGTCCTCTAGAGGGCAGTGGAACAATGATTTTGCAGGCTTGTAAATTCAATTAATTGTGTATTACCTTTTTTTTTAATTCCACGGGACCTCAGGAATTGGAAAATCGTCTATGATGATTTGCTATAGTAATTTTGTGTTCATAAATGTGCAAAACAAAAGAAAATTGTTCTCTCCTGGAAATGTTTGGCTAACTATGAATTGTTGCAAGTTCACTGGTAGATTGTTTCCTAATCTTGTGCAGTCAATAAAGGAGTTATTCCTTTATTTCCCGGTGCTGATTTTTGTATTTTGAATGGGTTCTTACTCGGTTTATGCTTTTTGGTGATGCATTTCCAAATCATGCATTTTCATTAAAAAGTTTGTCTCAGCTTATCATACATAAGACTAAATATCATTCTAATATTCAGCTGAAAGTCTGCCATCCAATCCTGTGCATAGCGCAAAGACATGCATAAAGTCATTTGTATTTTATTTGGGACCATTGACCAATAACAAAAAACATACCGTTCAATAAGGTTTTATCTGTTAAATCAAAAGACCAAATTAATTAACTTGTGTGCTTTATATTTATCGTCACAACTTGAAAATATTTAAAAACTGCAACCATAATTCATGTTAGAGCCTATGCATTCCTGACCAAGCATTACCAATATTACTACAAAAATATTATTATTATTATTATTATTATTATTATTATTATTATTATTATTATTATTATTATTATTATTATTATTATTATTGTATAATACTGACCATTACATCTATGCAGATCACAATGACACTGACTAATTTATTCTTGACTTGACTAGAAACATAAGCTACTTACTTATGCCTCTGTTTATGTTCACAGAGAAAACAAAGTCTTTATTGACCAGAGTTCAATTCAATACAAAAGTCAAAATAAAATGAGTAATATGATGTGAGGGGGGAGGAGGAGTGGGGATGAGAAGTTATTAAAAAATGTAATCTTTTTCAGAGAATTAGCCACTCAGAAGATTACCTATTGAGAATGTCAAAATTGAGTCATTAATTAATTAACTCAGTTACACTGTTGCTTAACAGTTTGCTTCACACTTTCATGAACCCAACAGTCCAACCGAATCCATTTCTAACTTAATAATGACAAATTACATGGGTAAATTCATATAAGAGCCCATATTATTTTTGAAAAAGCTAATAAAAAATATTTCTTCTGATTTTCCTATTATGCCACACAACACAGTGTAACACTGCTTGGAAGTGTTAAAGTAGGGTTTTAAAAATGTTTTTAACAAACTTGTTTGTTTGGATAATTCAGTTAATCACTTGAGCGGAGTCTTGGCAATATTTAAAGCCAACTTGTTTTAATTAGGACATGCATCTGGAGATGTTGGAGTGCTGGGTCTTATAATGTTGATCCCATTGGTGCCTTACCTAATGGTGCATGATATTTTGTGCAGATGTCTTTGAAGAACACAAAAGAGCTCTTCTAATGTGAAGTTTGGACTTTCGTAACCCCACAAAGACATATGTTGCTCTTTGTAAGGTCACTGTTACTACTTTCCGTCCTGAGACCCTAATGTTGTAAACATGAGCAGCTGCTTTTGGCATTGTTAAACCCTGCTCCACATCTTTCTTTCCCATCCTTTCTTAAAAAAGCAATGGGCAACCTGCCAGTGTATTCCTTATGTATTCATTTACAAACCTACGCAGCTCTCGCATCCAGAGAAAACACACACAAACACACACATGCACTGAGAGTACACATGGCCACACAAACACACCCTCGGGGGGGTGCCCAAAAGTTTCCGATCCGGAAGGCCGGACACAGAAACTCAGGAAACAATTGGGTGTCAGAGAGGTCCTTGGGCTCGTCACGTTTCCTCATCCTGTGCCGCTGCTTATTGAACTGTTGACGTTTCTTCTGTTTTACGGGCCGAGGCAACAACTCTCCATCTGGTTCCCCCCCTTCCTTTGTTGACAAGAAAACGAGTTGGCATGCTTGGTTGCAAGGCGGACGCATCACTGGTACACAAAAAGGGATGGCATTGGTTTGGTCAAACTTACTGGGAGTTAAAAGACCTTGGGTTTTGTTTGGCAGGTTTCCAAACAAGAAGACGTGAATCAGAAGGATCCAGGTAGACGAAAAACACACTGGAGACTAAAAACACTTGGGGCCTCGTAAAGGTATTCACACCCGTTTGCACGATTTGTTGCATTTTACCCACAATCTTCAGTGCATGTATCTTCAAAGTACTTGATGTGATAGACCAACATAAACTAGCACAATACTGAAGTGACAGAAAAAAATATATATATTTATGTTTGTTTTGGGGTTTTGGGGTCATTTGTTTTCAGCCCTCTTGACTGTGGTTCCCTCAAATAAATTCCAGTGCAACCAATTGCCTAGAGAAGCTGCTCAATTAGCAATCAGCTCCGTATAAATGCAGCTGCTCTGTGAAAGCGTGAGAGGCTTATTAGAGAACTTCAGAGAACAGACAGCGTCATGAAAACCAAATAACAGGGCAGAGCTGTCGGGGAGAAAGATGTGGAGATGTTTAAACTACAGCTTTCCACCCTATAAGAACAGGCCAAGCAAGAAGAACAGTCAAGAGGAGCTTCTGAAATTAGGTGGGAAGAACTATTTGTCATGCACTATGCCAATTGGAAAAGTACGGTGAAAAAACAAACAAACTCTATGTTGAATAACAAGTCCTGTTTGTGTTGCAGGTCTGAGGTATGCAGCAATACAGCAGTTATTTCTGCTGAACAGCTTAAATAAGCTGACAGGGCATCGTTATGGTGCTGCTGCGTTGGCTGTAAAACGTCTTTATCACTTTAACGAGTTAAATAGCATATTCTTGCTGTTGACTATAAAGAGTGGCACACCTAAAAAGATAAGTATTAAAGCTGAAATGACAAAGTCCATGAAGACTTTAAGCTTTTCGGTGTTCAAAAACACATCAGCATGAAGGTGGAAATACTTCGTATCACAACACTAACAAACATCGACAAAAACGTGACCACATCTTTTGTGTCTGCCACGCTTGTATATTTTCACTGGCCGTGTAGGGAAATAATGGGACGCGCAGAAGAGACAACTCTGGTTAGATGTGCCAAAAAAAAAAAAAAGAACTTTGAAATACACTTATGTTGATGGGTGTTCCATAAAAAAATGTAACTTTCGAAAGACATAAACACCTTTGCCTGATAAATCTCTAAAAATAGTGATGCACACAGTTTGTGATTAAATTCTTCAGGTTATGATTTCAACGGGGTAGAAGCAAGCACTTTCTCGTCTTCCTACAGTCCTGCAGAAATTTTAAAGGATGGCTTTCTTTTTAGGTAGCAGCTTACATAATCAGTCCCTGTCAAGTGAAAGGTTCAGACACTCCCCAGTGAAAACACATTTCGAGTAAAGCTTTGATGCACCGACAATCAAAAGTAGGACTTTAAAATAAAACCGGCAGTAAGTTTGTTTTTTGGACTACTGTCACATGTGGTCGTGAGATGATGTTCTCCCTTTGGTTCATGATTACTGGCTGTGCTTTCCCGTTTGGCACATGCGTGTAATATTTCAGCAGCTCATCACACTTTGGCTCTATTTTCCATGTTGCCCCTATGTTGCTGATTTTTCTGCTTTCAAGCATGATCTATAATTTATTTGCACCTGTAATTTAAGTTCGCCTTCCCTATTATCCATTTAGTATCTGTAGTTTTTTGTTGTTGTTTTTTTTCAATATGAAACATCATAATCAGTTTTGTGCTTGGGGTAACATTGGATCCAAAGTTCACATGTAAATGTTTTATGACATAACAAATCTGATCTCTGATCTTCTTGAAGTGACTGCCAGGTCATCTTTGCATGTTAAGGAACTGAACTTTTTTTTACATAATATTGTAAAGTTAGCAGATTTTATTGCAGTTTTAGTGACAGACAAGATTCTATCTCAAAGAAGAGGAGAAACAGTATCTCTAAATCTCTGACCCTGATGTAAATCCTGCAACCAAACAAGATAATCACTGCTGACATGTTAAATTTGTTGGAAATGTTGTGAAGCTGTAGAAACAAGATTCTTTGTTCCTGCTACATCTGTGGCTATTGCAGAATAATATGAGGCCTTTAAAAGCCAGAAAGGTGAATATCTCTTTTAATCTTTTTTTTTTTTAATGCAGAAGCGCTCAAGGAGTACACAGCAAATGTGAAAAACGGTGAAATGACCTGGTCCCATGTCCGCAGCACTTCTCTGAAGTACCTTCTGACTCAGTTTCAGCATTCAATCTTCTTAGGAGATTATCTGTCCGCCTCCCACATCTTAACCTGAGAATATTTGATCACTCTGCCTCAGAAAAGTTCTCCAATTCCTTCGTTGTGAGAACATCTCCTGTCTCTTTAAATGACTCAACAGATCTTCTGCCAAATTAAGCTGTGGACTCTGGCAAGGGAATTCCTCATGAAACTGAAATAAAATGTGGTTTATTAAAGTCATTTAAGGGTCTGCACATTCATGCAACCAGGTAATTGCAGCTTTTTTTATTTTTCTGATATTTTCCCTAATACATTTATTTATGTTTATATTTACATACACTAAGACAGAACATTTTTCTCACATGATATTGTAAAATCAGACTAAACTTGCCCAGTTTCAGATCAGCGAAGGAGCAGCCAGTGTGTAAAAGTGTAAATCCTGAGTGTCTTAAATGTATTTTCAGAGAAAATCATCCAAACATACAACTTCTTAACTGCAGAATTCTTATAAACTTATGATTCAAAATTTCAAAGTCATTTGCTAGCCCCTTGTCTGCACGTAATGGGTCATGCTACAGAGTGAGGAGAATGAAGATATCACAGATTGCTGATAGATGTTGTGCCTGGAATCCCACAGTAACAGGAGACTTTCTGGTTTCCACCACATTCAGCACATTTTCAGACTGGGTCCCCCGTCTTTTGCTTGACTCAGCAGCCATCAAAATCATCTTGAGTTCAAATTATTACTTGGAACAAAAGGATCTGATGTATACAGGCAATGTGGTGTGCACATTCCAGATTATAGTGACCAATTTGTTTGTTTCATTTCTCTTGATTGGATGATGAACAAAAATGAAATGATTCCCTTTAGCTGTGTTCATTTATAGAGTTTGCATATATTTTTATACATCATACAGCAAATGATTACAATCTCTTAATATGACAAATATCTGAAGTTGAAAACAAAAACAGATCAGATATATTTCACCGTATCTTGTCTGTTTTTTTTTTTTTTTTGCATATGGTGCACAACTTTATCATGCATGATAAGGAGCCTTTGACTACTTAGCAGGTAGCTTTTCACCACTCATAAACACACCAACAGGAGGAAACTATTAGTTATCTAGCTTTGATCAAAAGACAAATATTGCCAAATTTCATCCTTCAAGTGTCAGCACATTTAAACATGGGGACAGAACCACAATTAATGAAAGTAGCAGGCAACATGAATGTGAGTAATATGTAAATTAAAGCCAACATGAGATTTTAAACTATTAGCAATAGAAATAAATTGATATCCAGTTGGAAAGGACACAATTACAGAGTGAAATGGAAACAGGTAAACCATCAGAAGTCACTCTGCCACATTTTTGGAATTTAGTCTACTTAAATATTCAAATGAAAAATTGGACTTGAGAGAATACAGTTTTCAGTATCTACACTTGACTTTTTATTTACTAAACTATAAATTTTTTATGGTATGCTTTCATCTCAGGATGCCACTTTAGCAAATACACCTGGATCAAAAAGAAAAAAAGAAAAAAAAACTGGGGCAGGAGGAGAACCTTTAACGTAGGACTTGGATGTGTCTTAAAGATTGCCCTGCAATATCCATAAAGGCAGATAACGATAACTGTCAGTATGACTAGACAGATCAGATGCATTCCAATAATAGTAATACGGACATAAATTTACAAGGACATATCCCAAAAATGCAATTATTTACAGTGGATGAACTCATGTTTGAACTTTCAGGTGTTATGTAAAACTGACAGGTCCTCAGTTACAAAACATTTACAGTTTGACCTGTGATTATGTTCTTTTCTGAGCAATATCCTAATTCTCCAGATTTTAAAATGCATTTTAATTCATTCCAATACCAATAGTGGATTGATACAGTGTTGTGCAAACGTTTCCAGACAGTGGAGTCATGTGACATTTTCTAATATAGACCAAAAGTTGTTACACAAACAACTTTGTGTAACACAAATAGTGTAACACCATAATGTTCTTTCTAATAATGAAGTAAAAAGAACATTATGGTGGCTGCTTTATGCTGTAGGGATGCTTTTTTTTTTTTTTTTTTAGCAGGAAAAGCTAAGCTGTAACCATGCTATAACTGGAACAACTGCTGTACAATACACAAGTTTGCCACACTTTTCAGATGTTAGAAGTCATATGCTCATTAACATATTTTATTATTATTGCAAGATTTACTTTCTTTTAATCTTAAAAACAAAAGGCTATCCTGTTCTGGTTCTAAAAATGAAATGTGGCGTGCCAACATGAAGACATGACATCCTGACAACTCCAGTGACTTTGTTTAGATGACAATAGTTGCCAAACACAGGCTCTCTGATGTCTTTAGCAGTTACAGTAAGTGCTGCCAGAATCAGCGGAAACATGAGTTATTAAGTGTGTTGTCTGAAACCGTTTTCAGATCTCATATAATTCAGAGAATTCAACCCATGCCTTTAAGCAAATCTTCATTTTCAAAGTAAAACAATTACATAGAAACGAATATTTGAGATTCCCAGAAGAGAGTCATATACACTGCTCAAAAAAATAAAGGGAACACTCAAATAACACATCCTAGATCTGAATGAATGGAATATTCTCATTGAATACTTTGTTCTGTACAAAGTTGAATGTGCTGACAACAAAATCACACAAAAATCATCAATGGAAATCAAATTTATTAACCAATGGAGGCCTGGATTTGGAGCCACACACAAAATTAAAGTGAAATGTTCCCTTTATGTTTTTGAGCAGTATATATGGATGCTTTGATTTCTTCAGTTTAATTTTCAGCTTTCAACCACCACCATTACTCATGAAGGAAGGATGAGTAATCATGGTTTCATTTTGTTTTGCTCCAGGCATTTTTATTCGTAATTAAATTCATTTGATCTTTTATAGTGTCTCGGCATTCAAACGTCTCACTAATACATATCTGATAGGCTGCAGTTACAAATGGGCCCTACAGGCAGAGGCAGTTCTAGCCTGTTTAGGGAACACCACAAGTTCCCTAAAGTTCTGGGGAACTCACTTCCCCAGAGTAGAGTCCTATCTAATTGCATTTCCACGAGAAAGGCACTTACTCTTTAATTAAATAAATGTTCCAGTATGTCTACCAGTTAATTTCTGCATTTCCAAGAACTCTTAAAAAGGCATTCAGTGCCAAGATTTCAGCCTGTTAAAAATCATCTTATTTTCCGCTGGTTTTCATTTCCAGATTTATGTCCTTCTGCGACTAAAATATTTTAAACATTAACTCAGGATGGGCAATAAACAGATTTTAAGATGTGTACAGAGATCGTCTTCGTTATGCAATATTTTACAGATGGATGAGTTGGAGCTGCTGTGAAAATGTGCACCAACACTGATTATTAAAACACTGCAAGTAGGAATTTTTTTTTTTGATGCAAGTTTATTTTTACAAGAAATATACAGTTTTCATGAAAATTATGTACAAACTTACAAATACAAATAATTTAACCATAAAAAATACACAGAAGTACACAGACATCTATACTGGAGTTTAACACAATGGAGAGAAAAATATCTAATCTTAGATATATATATTTTTTTGCAATTCAGTCCAAAGCAGTACCTTGCTGCATAGACAACCAGTGAAAAAAGAGATTGTTCACATAAGGGAAATAAAAAATGGTGGGACTGTGATGAAATTTACCAAAGAAGGAGGAACAAATGCCACCATGTGTGGAAAAACAACGGTTCAGTGAGTTGCTCAGAATACATTCAAAAGATGTTCTGTTTTGTGCATCCTCTGCTTTGCAGTAGATTTAAGGCTATTCACATAATGAGGCAGTAATATTAGTCAGAACGTGCATTTGACGTGTTCACATGGAAAATAAAATCAACCCTGAAATATGACCACTTATTACAAGAATCCTGTTCAACGAATTTGGCTTGAATTCGAAAGAAAAAAAAAAAAAAACTCCTAAAGAACCCCTCTGATTTTTTTTTTTTAACCATTCCAACTAACACCATTTTTAATCTTTGTGCAAGACATCGTGTGCAAAAGGCCTGCAAGACTGAAAACTGGAGATGTCTGAGATCTCGGTTTTGTGCTCAAATGACACTTATGGGGAGCACCGATATGAAGGACATACGTCAAGACTTTATTGATCTGCCACGAGTTAACCTTAGCTGCCTATCAAGAGCAGCACTTCATTTGTTCACGCTGGTGCAAGCCCCCCAAAGGCAAACACAAGCAGCAAGGCCACGTCCCAAGCGGGGCTGGCTTTGTGGCTACTGGCGGGCTCTTGGCCAATATTTACATGGCAAACACAATTCAAAGAATGCTACAGAGGCAGCATATAAGAATGTTGTTGCTGTGGAAGTTTTATCCCCTGTTAAGCACAAAAAAAATGCAAGTGCTGAAGTTGCAAAGCTGTCATCTGGGATGCAGACAGCAGCAGAGCAGAAACGGGTAAAAAAAAAAAAAAAAAAAAAAAAAGTGTTCAAGGAGGCTCAACTCGGCTTGTATTTCATTACCGTTTCTAATCATTTTCTCTCTCGGTTGGTGTAAGGGCTCAGATGGAGGACATCACAGTTGGGTTGCTCATAATATAAACACCAATTTCTGACAAGATCAAGAGCTTACCTTAATAAATGAAATACAAAAAAAAAAAAAAAAAAAAAAAAAAAAAATTTTTTGCCACCCCCCTTTTTTTAAAAAACAAAGCTTGG
>NW_015113577.1:340913-353200 GCF_001443285.1 Poecilia latipinna
TGGCAAAGGGGTCTACTGGGGGGGAAAAAGCAAAAGAAAAAAAAAGGGAAAAAAAAAAAAAAAAAAAAAAAAAGTGTTCAAGGAGGCTCAACTCGGCTTGTATTTCATTACCGTTTCTAATCATTTTCTCTCTCGGTTGGTGTAAGGGCTCAGATGGAGGACATCACAGTTGGGTTGCTCATAATATAAACACCAATTTCTGACAAGATCAAGAGCTTACCTTAATAAATGAAATACAAAAAAAAAAAAAAAAAAAAAAAAAAAAAAATTTTTCCTTCACCCCTTAATTTTAAGACAAAAGCTTGGCTCAGGTTGTAAAAGCAAGTCTGCCCTGGAGTGGAATTTCATACACCCTGATCTGACTGAAATTGTGCAACAGCAGATGCATAAACCCACACGGCAACTCAAACGCTACACTGTCCTTCATGTTAATAAATATCTTTAAAAGCACCAATATGGTGAAGAGAAATAGTTGAAACTATAGGAAATCAAACCAATTTCCACATATAACTTCAGGCTATGAGCAGGAATAAAAATCACTCACAAACAACTGCTGCTGGTTTGAATACATCAAAATAACTTGTGATTTTTTCTTCAAACCGACTGAAAAAAGAAAGTCATTCAATGAGCAGACGTTGACTCCTCATGAGGTTACAACTCATGCTCTATTGTTCTTTATTAGTGTGGAGTTTGATTGTCCATTTCAAAGTTGATCTCAGATGTTTGATATGCACTTGAATGCTTCACATTGGAATACAAATACTTCCAGCCAACACTACAGGGCCAAAGAGATTTCTCGACCAAGTTGGTCAGCTTTCACAGCTCAGGATTCTGTGTTGTCTTCCTTCGTGTATTCCTCCACGAGCTTCTCATAGGAGTGGCTGTGTTCCGAACCGTCACTTGTAAAAACAGACCCGTCGCATTCAGAACTCTGATCCTCCCTGGAGTTTGTTTCGATGTTTTCATCACATGTTGTGATGGAGATTTTTGCCTTAGAGTCATCATCTGCGTCCTCGTCATCCAGCTCCTCCAGGTTACTGCTCAGAAAGTTTTCTTCATCTATGAAAGTTATGTTTGCATTCTGAATGGTTAGAGGATGGTACTCTTTAGAGTCCCACGTCCTCCGACCTCCCACCCCACAGTCTCCAGCGGCCTTGGTTTCTACATCAACGTCTTTGTCAAGTTGGTTCTCGTACATTTGGTTTTGGTCTCGTTCTGGGTCACCCTCCCCCTGGTCTTCTGTTAGCAATAAACCATTATCTGAGCCCAGCAGGTAGTTTTTGGACTTTGAAAAGGCGACAGTAACACGGTCGCTGAAACTGTAGCGTCTCTTTTGGCGTGGTGAACGGTCCAGGCTGAGAATGGTGTGACCGTTGAATTCTGGAGCATCATTGCAACTCTTGGAGCGACTCATGTCTTTGGCTTTCTTGCTGGAGTCACCGGTCCTGTGATTACCTTCATTTTTACTACCAATCTGCTTTATTAAGTCGTTGTACCCCTCCTTCTTCTTGGACAAGAAGCTGAAAATGTTCACATCGTTGGGAGTGGGCGGCAAACGAAGAGAAGCTTTGTGAGATTCTTTGTAATGGCGCATCTCTTCAAGAGATAGCTTGCGCAGCTTGCGACGTTTCTTCAAAGCCTTGTGGGCTTCAATCACCATCCGCACTTTCCAGTTGAAGAACAAGGACAGCCAGGCCAACCCCAGATAAATCCAGACTTCCACAAAGTAACGGTACAGAGTTGGATACTCTTTATTTGGCTCCACACCTACAGAAATAGAGAAAATGTTAATATTTCTCTGTGGTGAAAAAGAACAAAGTTAAGTTAAATTTAAATTCAAGTTAAATTTAAAACTATAAGATCTTATTATCTGACACAGATAAGTTTTCTCACAGCCATTGCTGAACACTTCCAGTAGAGCTCTTAACTTAAGAAAGAGCAGTTGATCAAAGAAGCTACGAACGATCAAACATCACTGAATGTCATTTACAGCCTACAATTTTAAGGTCTAAAATAAGGGTTACTGTGCACAGTACATTTCATAGACTTTTTTTTTTTTTTAGGAAACGAAACTCTAATCTATTTTTATCGTTTCAGTTATCCGCTCACCTGCAACCAAGTCCCCAAAACCAATCGTGGTCAAGGTGACGAAAGAGAAATACAACCCTTCGATGTACGTCCAGCCCTCCTGGGACATGAAGACAAAAGGCGGAAGGACTAAATGGACCAGCACACCCCAGAGAAGAAAGATGGCTGTGCAGGTAAACTGGGCTTTTCTCTGGAAAATAAAACAAATATTTATATCGGGGGGGAGAGAAAACCAGATGTTTCCTGAAGGATTGAAGAACTAAAAGTAGAAACAACTTACCAATGAAAACCCCTTTTTGGTTAGAAACTGTCCCAGGTGCTTTGCTCTGCCACCAAAAAACTTGCCCAGCTCACTGATCCAGGTAAGACAAAGGGGCACCCCAAAAAGCCCATAGAAGATGCAAAATACCCGACCTTCTGAGGTTTTAGGGGCGATGTTTCCATATCCTTTAAAGATTGAAATAAAAAATAAAGTGAGCTTAAAACAGGAGATTAGGCAGACATGTCCAACAGCAGATACCAGAACTCGCAAATTAGATTTTAGCATAAAAAAAGGAGACAAAAAGCCACGAATGCGTTATATTTATCAGGTGGCAAAAATGCCACGAATCAACAAATAAATCCATTCTAGAGAATTCGTTTACCTGCAATAATTTAATGAGCCAATTTCTGAAATAAAACTTGCATAAAAATTTCAATTCAATAGTCTAACATCTGCAATGGACTGGCGACCTGTCCAGGGAGATAGGCACCAGCACCCCAACCGACCCCACTAGGGACAAGGGTGTACAGAAGATGGATGGATGGATGGATGGATGGATGGATGGATGGATGGATGGATGGATGGATGGATGGATGGATGGATGGTAGTCTTACATTTAAGTTTGGTTAACCCAGAGAGCGGGTCTATAATACATCCATCAGCCCAACCTATTGATTTTGATGAGAAACACTATAAATCCAAAGTATGCTGTTGAGTGAAACCACAAAGCAATATTAAGATAGCAGGAAAAAATGAGCAGGTGTTACATCTTTAAAAATATGACAAAAACTTTAAAGATATTTACAGGATTTAAAAACAAAATTCTCATATTTTTTCTACTTCCCACTTCATGATTTGTTGGAAACCAAGAGAGAAGTGGTTATGCAAAATCTTGTGACTATTTTTGACCTTCATTTCTCCTACAGTTATTTTTTAGCATTATGTGTAAATTAGCTATTAGCATCCTGAAATACTTCTCAGGATGGCAAAGCTGCCTCCATTTTTCTTGTAATACACTCATCCTAACATTTTTTAATATCTCATTGTTCCGTGTAAGTTCGATTTCTCTGTTACACCCCCTTGTGAAATTCTGTCTGAAGCTATAATTGTAAACTACAAGAGACCCAGGTGCCAATCCAAAATTATGCAAATAACGACAGACGGCATCGGACGTTGGTGCAAAAAACTTTCTAAAATTGAAATGTCATTTAATCTGCTTCTAAAAAAAAACTGATTGAATTTTATGATAAATCACACGTACCGATGGTGGTGATGACTGTAGCAGCAAAGATGACAGCATTTGGCCAGTTCCAGTTGTTAAACGTCTTACTGCCAGTTATGGTGACCCCTTGGCCTGCAGCATCAGACACTACCTGAAGACAAAAGAAAACAACATTGTTAAACTGCATACAATAGAACCTTATAGAATTAGACTGAACGAGAGTTGGTTTGTAAACATAAGATCGTCAACCTCAGCCTTGTAAATAAACATTGGTGAATTTAAAAAGTTTCAATTCAGCTAAGATCAAAGGAGTCTGATAAATCTGATAAGTGAAGATGTAATTTGTTTTATCATATCCTTCCTGGCAGATTGCATCTCCAGCAGATTAACCAACAGAACCATGGGATGCTGCTTATGTCATCAGTAAGAAACAGGAAAGCAAGTGCCACATCCTCTAAACTTCAGTTGCACAATGACGAAAGAAAGAAGTCTCAAGAAAGTTGTCTTCAAAACAACCCCTGCATGTCATACTTCCATAACCACAGCTTGAGGCGAACAGCTCCTAATCAATCATTCTTGACCATACACGTCCTTGAGCTGCCAAAACAAAAACTGGACTTTCCCCCTCTTGGGAATAAGCAAACACCAGACCATGTGTGTTGGGACAATGCATCGCCCCGAGCTCTCCCTCTCCTGGTGTATTGGTAGCTGAGGAAATGTGCACACATTAGCAAAATTCACATAAGCTCCAACATGCTGGATGAAGCTTGGTTGTTTAATAATAACAGGTCTGCGACATCTCTGGTCTGTAATTACCAGACAAAGGGGAGCAATTCTTTGGCATGAAAAACAAAGCTTCTATGTTGGACTGTTGAGGCTTTGAGTTGATCACGTTTATGTTGAGACAGACTTTAACTTAAGAATTTGATGGATTTGCATGTCACAACATCAGTGTTTGCTTTAAAAATATCCATAAGATAAAATAGATTTTGGCACCAGTTAAATGTACACAGAAGATGACGCGATCAGACACAACTTTAAAGAAAATCCGGGAGTCCATTCAGCACTGTGGAGCAGGTTACATTCTATAAACAAGGAGCTAAAGTAAACAGTGATCTGTGTAATGTCATTTGACCTTAAAGTGTTCCAGTTTTAGTATAAATAGTAAAAGAATCTCACTGGATCCAAGGCTAACACAGCTGTGGGACTTAAAACAACTCAAAGTACTGTACAGTAATGATCCAACACAGTTTTCCCTGCATTTGATTAAATGCTTTTTAGGCATTTTGTAGGTCTTAGACACCATTTCTTAGGTCAATGACTTTTTAACCGTTATCTGTGGCATCTTTGAAATTTAATAAAACAATTTCGAACCAGTTGAGCGCATGTGAAATTGACCTTCCAGCCTTATCAGTCAAAACACGTGACTGGCCAGTTGACAACACACAACCAGTGAACCTCCCATGCCAAGGTACTTCCATGTTCAGCTGGAAAAAAATAACTCCTTAGTGAAGATAAAGTGAGCTACTTTCCATATCAGAAATATTTAATACTGAAGAAGGAGAAAAACGCAGATGTGGGAATCATTCAGACTGCAAAAGAGAGCAGGACTATCAGTGGATAACAGAAAGTTGCTCTTGCTTTCTGGACATGTTGGGTTCTTACTACTGGGAATGTTTTGGGCATATCAAACTTAAGTCAAGGATCAAAATTTTCTACAGCATGCGGTTTAGATAACACTAGCCGTGTTAGCACATCTGTGGTCTTTCTGTGTTACCACATCTGTGGTCTTTCAGTGCTAGTGTGTTTTTAGCTTTACACCTAATTTTAACCTAATACGGGAAAGTCAAACATGATGACACTTTTCTTGCCAGATAAGGAAGTGATGATTGTTGACTTCCCGAGAAAAACTGCTGAATTTATAAAAAACAGTGGGGGTTTATGCTGGCAGTCAGTCTGAAGCACTTTAAAAGGAGCTTGTGAGCTGACAGGACAAATACCAACAAGAGGTGGTTCTCTTCATAGCTGAGCAGACAAGAGTTGAAATGACCACAAAGAGGTCAGGTCATTTCTTCCTCAACAGAAGAGAAGATCCACACACCTTTATAGTCTATTTGTGTTGCTCAGGAGGTCATGTAAACATGGACAAATAAGCAAAGAAAAAAAAGAAAAGCAACGATGCAATTTTCACAATTATGAGAATCGTTTACCAACCTTACTGCAAGTTAACAATACGACTGATTTCCTGAGTATTCAAAGAAAGTTTCAAGCCAAAATTGTAAAGTAGGATTTTCCTATTTATTCTGCAGATTGGTTTTCTGTCACCCTGACTGACTAATCATCCTCTGTCACTCTATGATAACCCAACACACAGTTGGGGGAGATAAAAATGAAACAAAATATAAAGAAAAGGTTACCAAGACAGCTGGTTGCAGAGCAAGCTGCTCCAGTTGCTCTGTACTTTTCCACTTCCAACTGCAACGCAGCAGCAGCTGCTTGTAAGATTTACAGAGTTACAAACAAAAGAGTCACTTAAGCTCCTCCATGTCAATATGAATTAATTCCCATAATTGGGTTATAAACAGCATCTGAGTGTACACACCACTCAGTGCGCCAACACCAACAATAATCAGGACCTATGACTTCATTGATTAAGAAAGAAAAAACCCTTAAGATCTTTTTTATTTAACATAATAAAAGAAGAAATCTGTCAGTGAAAGGACTTCTTAAAACTGAACATCTGCAGTTGCTTTAAATCATGGTACTAGTTTAAATTCTTCAGTTTTTTTATTTTATTTTTTAAGACAATCAATACTGTAGTTAAACTAATTAAACTTGAATTACTGCCCAATCTTTTCAAATGTTTAAAGGAGGAATTGAGAACTTGATTGAAAAGATTAAATGACCACGTCACTTTGGGAGAGCTCTAACAAATAAATATCTTAAGGGTGGTATCTACACTCATTCTACTTTCAAAATGAGGAAGATGCATTTTCCTGATAGAAAACAGCAAGTCAAGATCCAGGTCACGAGACAAAAACTTCTTCCTGAAAACACTGCACCACTTCATTCCTGTCTGATCATTCCTCCCGTATCTCAGCAAGAGGATGTTTTGCCACAAACATGTGATTGTTGGGTGTTGAAATCCTGCTTGAATTTTGCAGCAAAATGGTTAAACTGAATTATCTGCCTCATCTCGTGTTTAAAATTAGGGAGGTTAATGAGTCGAAACACAAGCCGAGGCGAGGGAAAAAAAGTTTAAGGTTGGTATTAGAGAGTGTGTTTGCTGCCACATGCTAAATTTCTTTCACTCCCAGCTCTGTTTGACAGTCACTGGAGATGCACCAAGAAATCATCTGTGATCTAAGAAGAGTTTTTAAAAACACACAATGTTTTTGTGGTTCATTAAAGATGTGTGGGTATCTGTGTGTGTGAGAGAGCAAGAATTTCAGGAGATAGCAGGAAGATTGAACAGATGGCAGCTAACCAGTTATCCTTTGGAGCTTTTTTTTACCTGACATGGGTGATGGCTAGATTTAGAAATGTTGGCTAGCTTCTGGAAATTTCAAAGTTAAATATCTACATCCAGGCGTCACATCCAGGTGTCAAACTCCAATTTTCTAGAGTCAATGTTCTCTAGCTTTTAGATGCGTCTCTGCTTCAGTTCACCAGAGCATATCAGTTGCAGGACACAGGTCCTTCAGGACAAGGAAATACAAATGGAGACTATTTTTGGGTTCCTGATCACCGTTGCGAAAATATTAAAGACTGCTTAAGCAGCATTTAATCGGTTATCTATCAAATATTTTGAATACAATTTTGTTCTTAAAGAAAAATTATACTCTGCTAATGGATTGGAAGTGGGTCACAAGGTTTTGTGTGCATGTTTACAATTCACAACAACATCAGACAAAAATAGGGTTTCAGATATAGGCTCTATCTTTACCAAAGTTTATAGTTCATGAAGATGGCACTAAACTCAGAGCAATAAAATGCATAACAAATTTTTACAAATGACGCACAAATGTGCATACAAGCATTGTACGGGTTGAAGAGGTGTATTTTCATGCTTTAAACTTCCTAAGTCTTCAGGCTTTTTTTTTTTTTTTTTTGCATTTGTGAAAAATTAGGGAGTAAAAAGGGAAAAAAAATGTTTCTAGTGTATACACTGAAGAGGGCTTAATGCTTTGCCTGTAGCAGAGATAAAGCCTCTGCCCAGCAGCACCCTCATCGTACTTTATAAACGCCTCTCAAGCACCAACGCTGATGGGCTATAAAACCCAATCTGTGAACTGTGCCCACTGCAAGGATGCCTGTGGTTAATAGTAAACTTCTTGTTAATAAAACAGAGAGGACTGACTTTTACGAGTGTCGCCTTCCTTGTTGAGCTGCTTTATAAGTTTTAACTGCTTACAAAGTTTCCATCATGGAAATCTAACAACTTCTGCCAGGGAAACCTAAACCAGCACATTTGCAGCAGGTGTTTTGGCAAACGGCAACCGCTATCTGCACGGCTGTGAAAAAAAAAAAAAAAAACAGTGAAATGCCCAATGAGTAACATGATACGATCTTTTCAATGTGCCGTGAAGCCGCACACATGACTTTATGTAGTCCTTTTTGCCGTGCATGAGAACAAATTGTTTTAGTTTCCTCCTTCTTTTGGTTGAATTTAATAATCAATTGCCAAAATGGGAAATTTCCAAAATCATCCAACCAGATTACACCGCTGATTTCATTCACAAGCAGATTTGTTATGAATAAGGGGTGGGAGGGAGGTTCATAGGCATATCCCTTTTCAGTCCCCCCACCAGCACACAAAGAGGAGAGACAGAAGGGGGGATGGGGAGGATAATAAATCCCCCTGACACTGGACCCAAAAAGGGGGCACAGGTTCAGACATGTCTCTGGGATTGGAAAATGAGAGGAAAAGGCAGCACTTTCACCAAATAAGTTAATTAAGCTGCAAAGAGCCTGATACAGAGAAAGAGAAATTATTGCCATGTTCAAACATTTCAAATGAATGTAAAGTTTTGAGATTTCAAAGAAAAAAAAAATCATATGTCAACCAAATAGGAAAATAAATAAATAAATAAAAATCCCTTATAAGTTCAGTCCCTGCCGGCTGAACGACTCCAGCACAGGCCCCACAAAAAAAAAAAAAAAAAAACTGTGAGAAGAAGCACAAACTCCACTGGGTTCTGCAACCTCTTGAACAATGACTCCTCCAGACAAAGGAGAGAAAATTTGCATCAGTCAGCTGCGTGTCATAAATGACTTATCATTCAGCCACAGGGAGATAAGGCAACGTCTAAAAGTTTTAGTGCGGGAGAGAATTCAGGCCTTGAGGCGCCTCTTTGGAGGGTATGTTGACCCTCAGCCTCGCACCAGCTCATTCCTCAGGACTTCTGTTAGTTTTCAGTGAAAGCTTTACAAACCAGCTGAGACTCATCCTGTGTCACCCCTCTATAAGAGCACGCCCATTCATTTTGTTGCAACCAAGCAGAGATAAGTTATAAACAGCTACTTCTCTGATAACCAATATAAATAACATACCTCTAATATTTTATCCAGGTCATCTTTGGACAGGCAAGGGTAGTCCTCGAGTATTTTCTCCTTCTGCTTTCTGTACTGCTTCACAGCGTCTTTCCAGTTGGGCTCCTCCAGGACCTGAAATATCGCTGCCCCAATGGAGAGGTAGAAGATGATGGCAGAAGTCAGCAAGGGGCCTTTATCTACCATACTTCTATGCAGTAGAGCGGGGCAAACACAAGAGGAGGGGGTAGATAACAAGCGAAAAGTCGACGTTATGCGAAGCTCATTCTCAGAAACTCTCAAAAGTTGGAGCTCACGAGAGTTTCTCCTTCGTTGCGACAGAGCTGGGCGCAGATAGAGGAGCGCGCGGGAGCTGACAGCATCGGTCTCGAGACAGACCAATAGCGGGGCAAAAAAAAAAGTTTAAAAAGCCGGACCGAGCGCGCGTGCCAACTCATTCACTTGTTGCATATGCTCCCACGTGCACATCCGGCAGCCAAATGCGACCAAAAGGTTGAGAGCAGCTGAGGGTGGAGTGGCGGAGACCCGCCCCAAGCCGAGGGAGGGCAAACACTGCTGGTGCTTCTACTGCTGCTGTGAA
Organism: Poecilia latipinna; assembly: GCF_001443285.1. Lineage (NCBI taxonomy): Eukaryota > Metazoa > Chordata > Actinopteri > Cyprinodontiformes > Poeciliidae > Poecilia > Poecilia latipinna. The sequence continues at coordinate 350,619 of NW_015113577.1, forward strand.
GTTTGTCCACAGGTGCACAGCTCGCAGAGACAACAAAAACACACTTAGCTTATGTGACACTGCTCTAAGCTGCATCATAATCAAATGAAATAAATTTAGTATTACAAATTTAGATAGAAAAAAACAATTATCTGAACGTTTTCCCTGTCTAAATAAAATATTCACGTATAGGTATTTATTGTAGAATGTCTGTTATTGCCATAATAACACAATGCACTGCAATATAAGGCCTAATAAAACAATATTTGCACCATTAGAAATTAGTTAATATCATGGTAGATCCAATGGGAGGAGCTGAATAAACACTGGCCCCGCCTTAAAAACAATTGGCTCCTAAGTTTCTGCTGTTCAGTCACAGTCCCTCAGACTTTTAAAAAGCTTAACATTTCTGCTATTGAAAACGCATTTATTTCCTCAAGTAAATAAGACAAAAGATAACCCAACTTGAATAATAAAACAATGTATATTTAGTGGAGAGAAAATCTGACAGGCAGCAAAATCCAAAAAGCTCAACACACTGAAGTTTCATGGTAAATTCAAAAGAATAATGAAACTTGAACAATGAAAGTTTCAAACTGCGCTAACATTTCTTATAATGAAACTGATGCTGTTTTTATCTTAGAAAAAAAGATGAAAAAGAAAAAAAAGCAAACTCAAAAGGTTGATAAAAGAATTTCTATCAGTATTTTTTATTTTTTTGATAAGATATAAACATGTCAGTTTCATTCATCTGTTCATCACATTTTTATCAGGTTTGTCTTTGTCTTGTTCTACTGCGTTGCAAATTAAAACTTTTAAAATATTTTTCTTTTTTTATATGGCATTGTTTTCAAATGCGTCACTAATGAAATATTAAGTTTTGTCTATTTGCTTAAGAAGTCCAAATATGTTTTTCTATTGGTTATAACCTCTCTGGAGTTTCCTCATTTACAGCTGCTATTGCTACATTTTGTATTGTGATTGTTTTATAATTATTATTGTTTTATTTACTTAGTTTAATATTTTTGGTCAGATTGGTGATTGTTGCTTAGAAGCTGATGCATTAGACAATTTAAAGTACAATGTGTGATTGATTGATTGATTGATTGATTGATTGATTGATTGATTGATTGATTGATTGATTGATTGATTGATTGATTGATCCATCCTCTCCTGTCTGTTTATGATGAAAAAAATATGTGCTCTGTTTTTACATATGCACCATGAAACTCATGCATAAACTAGAATGCATGCAAATAATTCATTTCTGTTTTCTTTACGAGTGTTTTCTGCAGCATTTTAGGTGTGAATAGTTACAATAAGATCTGATAGATTCTTGCAGTTTTGACATCTTACATCATCACATGTGCCATGTTCACCAGCTGACTTTTCATGAACCAAGAAACATCTGACCTGGATTACAAGACAAGGGAAAATTCCATTTTCTTCCATAATGTAGGATATTACTCCTCCTCCAAACTTTTGGCAACTTGTTCACAGGGTTTACAGAGAACTCCAGAACCTTAATGGGGATGATAAAATGTATCTTTCTGAAGTTGGTTTGACGGTTCTGTGCTAAACACTCATTAGGTGCTTTAGACAGCCACACTCGCATTTATGCAGTGCTTTGCAGAAGTATTTATAAACCTTTTATGTTTTCATACATAGAAATCTGAAACTCCTGGACAACATTTAGTGCAATCAGTTGTTCCTGAGAAGTTTGTTAGAAAACAAAAACTGAAGAGTCTGGCACAACCTCTTGCCTAACTAGGCATGAATCACAGTTCAGGTAGGAGAATCTGCTTACAGGAAATGACTAGCTATAGAAATCCAAATCTGCAAACCTGTTCTTCATGAAAATGTGGCAAGAAGAAAGCCATAAGAAGTGTGATCTGCAGCAACAGGCAAAAATGTGGCGTAAGGTGCTCCAGACAGATGAGACCAAGTGTGGACTTTTTGATTTACATGCAAACTGCAATGCATGCAGCATACAAAAAAAAAAAAAAAACTGTCACTGGCCAAAAGCCTGAAGATATCGTCCCCACAGTGCTTCACTGGCAGCTTCATCAGGCATCGTGCATGGTGCATGATGCTGCTGCCACCGGCATCATGCTATTAAAGCAGATCTAATCCAGAACCTGTGACAATACTTAAAAAAACTGATGTTTAGAGATGCTCCCCATTAAGTCAGATTGTGCTGGAAAATTGTGGCCAAAGAAAAGAATGGTCGGAAATTTGCCATTTGTCTGCCATGTGCTGCTTTGATGAGAAATTACATGTATAGGAAAGATTTGCTGAGTGGACTGAAAATTAAAAATGAGACTGGCAGTTGTGCTTACATACGCTTTCATTGGGAAAGCACTGCATTTCTGATGATGGGACGTAATATCAAAGGAGCTCTGTGCTACAGGCACCCAAAGTGCAAGTGTTAACTTGTTCTTTGAACATACCAAAGATATTATGTATGTGCAAAAAGGCTGTCTTTATCTCCTTGTTTTTTGACCGAATCACAAGTTTGCGTTTTTAATACTGTGGAAAAAGTATTCACAAAAATGAAAAAAGAAAAAAAAAAGAAAAAAACAAACAAATATAAAATAAAAAAA
>NW_015113577.1:357514-380989 GCF_001443285.1 Poecilia latipinna
TATATATGATAAAATTCAAGAAAAACCCTTCTGTTAATTTCATAAACATATCAGCAATTCCATGTTGTTAATGAATGTGATTTTATGATAGTTCATCTGTTGAAATGTAAATTGTATATAACCAGAATATGGCATTAGAAAATCAATTATTATTTGCACTTTCTAAACTAAAATAAACCAATAGTCATAAAGGACTTGAAAATAAGATTACAAAAAAAAAAAAAAGATTCTGTTTAAAAAAGTGTTGATGAGGTAGGGATCATTTGGACTGTCAGCAAGCCCAGCACTTGAAAGCAAATTCCGGATAGGAACAAACTGGAATAAAGCGAGCTGCACATTCGAGATCACAGAGATTCCTGACAGAAAGAAGAATCCCAGGAATGATTGGACTGCTGGTTGATCCCCATGCTGAGTTTTCAAAACCCTAGCAGCACATCCCATTCACAAACCAACTGGTGCTTCACATGGGGAGTATTGGACATGATTAAACAGCTTTAAATCTGGGATTCTCCCATGTTAGACTTGCATGCAAAGAGCTCTGTGGAAATGAAGCTTTAAGAGGATCTGTTTAGGTTTCCAGGTGTAAAACTTATGTATATGAAGTTTTATGTGTAAATAAGAAGGAAAACAGTCTTTTAGGAAAGTTTCACTGGAAATATTTGCATGAACGTTATCTAGCACAAGGTTCACATCAGCACATATTTCATGTAATTTCAACCCATTTTTTTATGTACACGGTTTTGCAGTGTTTTAGCCAAATTATGATTCAGTAATCAAATGTATATGTCTTCTACTAGTCTTACCAATTGTAGTTGACATACGCATGTTAGGTGAATGGGAATCAGACTATTCCTGCATATTCTGACTAAATAAATGGTAACTGCTCAGTTCTCTCCTATTAATTCCAGATTCATTAACATTTTCATTTTTATGTTGCAGCATGGCATACCAACTGGTGAAAAATCTTGCCAAAATAATTGATTTCCTGCATGTGGTTTTATGCTGGAACAGGACTTCAGTGTGTTAGTATGGCGAGATTGAGCTGATGCTTTTCATTGTAAATGCTTTTCACTTTCGGTTTCAGTATCCTCAGTTTTGTTTATCGTCATTTCTTGGTTTTTGGTTTCGTTGTGATAGCTCATTATTTAATACCGGCTTTTCAACATGTTCATTTAATTTTTTCTTTCTGTCAGTGTTACCCGCAAACATTAAGTTTCTTTTTACCACATTTAAAGGTGTGGTTACCTCCTGCGGTAACTTTTCTGCCTGTCTTGCTTTGTTTCTTGGTAGTTCATTCATATGTGTCTCACTTTGTTTTTCCCGTCAAGGCCAACAGTTTTTTTGTTTTGTTTTGTTTGTTTTTTATTTCCTGTTTATTGGGATTTTTTTCAGGGCATGCCTTAAAAAAAGTTTCATCTCACCACTTGGTCAGGAACAGTAATCGCTCAGTTCATGTAATTAATTCATTCACTTACATCTCATTATATATAACATAAAATCCATACCTGCTGCGTCCTCTATGTCCATCTATACCATCCTTCTGGCTGATTTCTGAGTTGCATCCAGTGCATAGTGGCCAAGACAAATACTATTAGCAATGCATGCTAATACTTAAGACATTTCATGCATTTAATTAATAAGATAACAAGTTCTCCTACAGATATTCATGTTCCAACTATGCAACTCTGTCTCAGCAAGTATGACAACTTGTGAAAAAAAATAAACTACCAACAGTTCTTCCAAGATGCAGTCAGAGCAGGAGATGATCACTGTATGGATCTCGGCTGCAAATACGTCACACATGCGTGAAGCTGCTGCTGGCTGGGTTGTTGTTGCTGTTGTTGTAGGTTGTGGATCAAATGTTAGTAGATCAGAAATTAAGTTAGACATCTGAGCATGTTAAACAACACAAAACCTGTTCACAAAACAATCGTTTCTCCTCTGTAAATCAGGAAGCTTGACTGTGTTCACTTAACATGAGCAGCCAGAAGATAAGATACTGAGAAAATGACATATTTCCCTTAATATTTACTGAAATACAAGTAATCTTTCCCAAATATTGCAGTACTATTTGTTGCGGTCTAACGGATGTTTAGCGATACCCCGCCGGGCACAACAAAGCTGCTAAGGGACCATGATGGTGGTCTCTTGTGAAAACTCTGTTGGGATTTCGACTTCCGTATTTCTGGGAGTCCAGATAAGACAACGGAAACGGCGCATCTGATAACAGATTAGCCACTGTGGATGCATTAACACGTGTTATTTTGTGACCAGCAGTCTCCAAATACGAGCTGATCTGTAGGGGGATCTTGGAAAGACTTGAACTTGAACTGTTAGATAAATATTGCAAGGCTGGAACACAGAAACTCTTTTGGTTTCTGACTTAGATTAACAGATTGTTGGATTTCTTTTTTTTATGTAAGAGTCATTTCTGTCATAAACAGGAAGTACTCATCTTGTTATTTCAGAGAATTTACTTTAAGCTTTTTAAACCCAATACTCTAAGTTTTCTTGGAATTGAGAAATAAAACTGACATTTAAGGTAAAAGTAAGTGTATATGTTCCCTTGTTGTATAAATACAGTATGCAATCCCTTCGCGATGGGATATTTTTAGCAAATGTAGGTGTGTACAGTGGTTTGACCATGCGAAACTGAAGATATGCTTCCCTGTCCCATTGTATTATGCTTGTGCTGTGTTTTCATCTTCCCCAACCCACCCAGGCCTCTTGCTGGGAAGGAAACTTGCACAATCAGTCAGTTAATTTTTTCAATGTCTGTCATCATGCGTTTCCAAGTGTTCAGTCTGGATGACGGAAGACAATAGCTCATGCAACGCTAGAGAGATCCAACTTTTCTTTTAAGTGCAAATACTATAAACCCAATTAGTTATGCTTGTTTTCTTATAAAAAAAATCAAAGTCTTGCTATAAGTCTTGCTTTAATAAGAAAAAAAAATAGAAATGAAGTAAGGTTATTACATTTACTCGGACATTTCTGTCTGTTAAAACATTTTGACAGTTCCATGTTCTTGCTCCAGTTTTCCTGCAAACACACTTTAAGATGCAAGAGATGTTTTTTGGTCAAACTCTTTAAATGACACATTTCAGATTTGGGAACACGAGTATGGGTAGGTTGCTCCAGTACTTGTTCCCTACTGGAACAATGTATTAAATGATGGATTGGAGTTCAGTTTCAATTTATGTTATCTGTACAGCGCCAATTCACAGAATTTTCTGCTAAACACATGGACATGCCTGGAAAAAAGAAAAAAAAGGTTTTAAAGGCAACACACATTCCTCTCTGCCATGTTGCTGCATTCATGCTGTCTTCATCTGAAGGGCTGCGACACATCGTACCATCACAGAGCCTTGCTTTTGAAGTTGTTGCTGACAACAGTTTTGATGCTCCTTTTAATCCAGAACACACAGCTTAGCAAGTGTAGACTTTAATTTAAACAGTAAAAGTAACTACAAGCCCTCGACAAAGATTTCCCAGAATGATCATTTGCTCGTTCTTTCTCAGTGCTGTCTCATAGATGAAAGATTTCAGCTTGTTCAAGCTTAAGCTTGCCCAGTGATGTGCTTGAAGGTATTCCTCGAATTGCTTACTGGGATTCTAGCAGGACAAATGTGCAAATCCCTTGAAATCTTTCTTTGATAAACAGTTGTTTCAGATTCCACTTTAGTCTCCAAAGGACTCATCGGCATTTGTATTTTAACACCAAATCATGAATATGGTCATCTTTTTTGTCGTGAAATGGGTGATTATAAGGACCTTGGGCTTAAAATCTGCAATCACATTTAAGTTGAAATGTGTTCTGTCATTGCAAAAGTCTTGCACAAATAATCTATTCAAGACTTCAGTGATAGATTTAAGGTTTCTATGAACTGGATGAAGAGTAAAACTAAGCTGCAGAACTGGTTGGCTCATAAATGCAGATCCTTATTCCTAAAAAAAAAATCCTTTTCTTGGAGTGAGACTTGACAAACTCGTGTAGGTTCATTACATGGTAACGATAATATTCCTAAGAATAGGCAAAGCATTTAACCGACAATCAGTCTTTGTCCTGTGCAACAAGGAAGGTCTTGTGTTTGAGTGCTGCTTCTGCGCAGCCATGTAACACAATCACTGTGTTCTGGCTTTAGAGGCACCATTGACAGTTCAGATACTGCAGGAGTTTCCAGAGGCTTTACAAGGAAGATATAAAGGGACATTGATGGTATCTTTTGCTGTGAATTACACTGAAGCAGTAAAACCAGTTAGTTTGACATATTGAAAAGACCGTGTCTTAAATAGACATTCCTAGCTTACAACAGGATATCATTTTAGGGCTACTAATGTATGTGTATAGAGTCGTACAAAGACAATTTTGAGATTAACCCTTACGATTATAAAGTCATTTATATTTTAAAGAGTCAAAGATGGCACTGGTAATGAGATACAGTTTTTGATGAGATTCGAAAGATCCAGCAACAGTATCTTGCAATGGCTTCGTTGAAAATGGTTCTTACACATGGAAAGACAAAACATGATGTGCTTGTGTGGAATGCAGATGATTGGATGGAGTGAAGTGTAATCCTCCTCTTAATTATGCACCATATTTCATCATCATAAGTGACGGTGCATTGCCCTGTTATTTCTTTTTGTTTCATGTCCTTTTAGCTCCAACCTGACGATGTAATGAACTTTATGCACATTAATATTTTGTTTTTCCACTTAAACCATCTTTGGATTTATGTTTATATATCGTAGTGCTTTTGCTTTTCTCCCCTTATTGGTGCTCATATTCAAAGTAGTGGCTTTATTTAGCTTCATTGCTCCCTAACTCACATCATATTAAACATCAGTCAAGAGTTATATTCCTTTTCTTCAGAAAATCTAATTTCCACTCTTAGTAACTCGGGTGTCTGAAAAAGTGGAATTGCAAAATACATCTATTACAGTAAAACAAAAGAGCTCTCAGTCAGAATCTGAGTAATAGAGTCAATGAATGCTGTAATGGATTGCTGCCCTACAAGCTTTGCTGGAACCCAATCTGAGTTTCTTCATTTTTACCGAGGCGCTCAGCCCCACCAAGGGAGACTGAAACCAAACTGCCAGTAGCTGTTTAGACTGCTAAATTGTGTCTATGACTGCTGTCATCTGTGGGTTGGTTTCTTGTTTTTGTTTTGGAGAAGTTTTGTTCTATAAAACTGTTTTTAGCACTACTACTAATCTGAGCACGTTGCACTTAGCGAACATTAGCACGTTCACCCAGTGCTAATTCAAGCTGCAGCTGGTAAACACAGAACCGCTACTCATGAAGTAAAAAGGATTTTCAGCTCACTTCCACTTTCATACTGAGTCACTTCACAGAAATGGGTGCTGGAGATAACTATGTTTTGGGAGAAGACAAAAGTAACAGCTGTCCGCCTGCCTGGTTGGTAAAGTCGTTTCTGAAGTTAGCGAAAATAAAAAGATAAAAGTCTGTTTGACTGGTTTTTCCATAGATCCCTTAATCACCCATGGTTGCAGGGCTTGTGCTGGTGCCCAGGTTCAGCAGCCAAAGGGTGAGAAGTTGGAATTCATCACAAGGCAACACAGATGGATGAAAGAAACAACCATGCACACAAAACCAGGGCCTTGCATCGTTAGGAATATGTGGTCATTTTGATAACTTTTCTGCAATCTGTTGTTAAAGCAAAAGATAGAACCATTATCTGCTGTCTAAATGCCATGGGTTGCTTAAATCTCGTGCTCGAGGTTGTCTGCACTGCAGAGAGGCTCTAAGCCAAAGAGGAAACACTGTTGGGTGAGCAAAGGCATGCCATCGACTGGCAGCGCAGTCTGAAATGTCACGATTCATCAGAGATGAATGTTGATCACTGGATCAACTGTTCTAGAAACAAAGATTAGTTTTCCCTGGTGTACTGGAGCCACTGAAGCTCTGGCACGTCCCTCCCTATCATGGTTCAAAGTTTGCCCTCAGTATCAGAAATTTTTTTTATTACTGGGCTCCATCACATTTATCGTCGGGTAGCAATAATAGATAATCAAGCTGCAATTGCTTGGAAATAAACAGAACTGTGTTGCCATCGTTAATCAGAATAGCCCCCATAAATTTTTTGCTTTAGGTCAAGTGGGATAGCTATTAAACTAGATTCATCCAATACTTGAAGATCTCTCTCTTTGCAACTAAGAACACCTTTTCTGTTCTCTTTTAGAACTTGAAAAGTTCATACAAGGCCTTTATTCAGGCATATGCCAAAGACACATTAAGCCTTTGACTACAGCCTCTTATGACAACAGTCACAAGTTTACTGGCCAGACAATAGTTACTGTAATTCTGTGTATATTGAGAAATATTTAATCTTTATTCAGTAATAGGCACCAACATGTGAGTCAGTAGCCTGGAGGGAGAGTGTGAAGATGCTTTCTGTCCTGGCTGAGCAGCGAGACAAATTGTCTGGGGTAGCTTTTAAGATTAGAGCAAGGAAACTTGTTAAGGCACCATAATGCTTCTTCTGTAAACTGTTTAGGTGCTTTCTCATTCTCCAGAAGCGCTAGTAAATAAGTTTGCAAGTGTATTAACAATAAACTTTTATTCTGTACGCTGTTTAATTCTTATTTGACATTTTGATTGAACTTGTAACCATGAACAGACTTCAGCTTTCCCCCTCGTCTTGTTGGCTCTCAAAACCCCAAAGCAGTAAAAGTTGAGAGTCTATGGACTCTCTATATAAAAGCAGAACGGCAGTAAACATCACATTCACTGTTATTTAATGCCTCCTATAAAGTTCATGTTGCATCTTGCCAACCGAATTGTACTTTTTTTCATGCACATCTGTTCCTATGTTTGTGGCTGTGACAAATTCCTAGAAAAACTGGGGTGTGTGTAAAGAGGGAGGCAGCTCTTTTATATGCCTGAATGCTTCACAGGTCAGAGTTAAAGTTTAACAAACGAGAAAGCCTCTTCTGAAAACTGTCAGATTGTGCTTTGAAAATTCGTGCGAAAAGTGCTTAAGCTGAAAAAGTTACATAAACCTGCAGCAGGTTTGTGGCTTCAAGTGATTTACACTCTCATGACCCGTGAATATATATTTCACGGTTTGTCTACATAAAGAGCATCACTGTGAAGTAGGAAAAAAAAAATGACACACGGTTTTCAAAATGTATGCAAGTAAAAATCTAAAGGTGTGCTATTCATTTCAATTCTGTAAGCATTAGTCAATGCTTTAGATCACATGTGTCAAACTCAAGGCCCCCGGGCCAAATCCAGCCCGTGGTAGCTTTTTACGTAGCCCTCTAAACATTAAGTCTGGTTAAGTATTATGTTTTCAATCAAATCTAGCAACTTGATTGACAATTTACTGCCAAATTATAGCAATCAGTCCCTTCAGTTTCTTGCAAATTGTCATGGAAGTTCACGCAAACTTAACAAATCTCCACACTTTTTTGCGCTAATCCATAATTGGGAGTTTGTTGCAGATTTTTCTCAAAAATTGTCAAAAACTTTCTTACTTGTACTAAACAGCTGCCTCAGCCTTAGTCAATGTCAGATTATAGTCCACGATCTATACAGCGAGTAATAAAAAGTCGCATTTAAATGAACGCATTTAAATAAATGAGCGCAAATATTTCCAAATTAGTACCACAAACACTTTGCAAAAAGAAAATAAAAAATCAAAAAAACAATCGTGAAATTCTGGAGGGACTGATTAGATTTTAAGAATTCATTGATGTTCTTAACAGTTTAACAGGTTTAATCAATACATTATGGCACAACCGGCCCTTTAAGAGCGTTTATGAACTTGATTTGGCCCAAAACGAAAATGAGTTTGATAGCTCTGCTTTAGATCAACCTTCAATTCCAGTTATAGCTGCACTGTTTTGAGCCATGTCTTTTTCACTGATTCTCTCATTATTAATGTCCTCAGCTGTCATTTTGTGTCTTTGGTCATTTCTTGGTAGGTTTTGCATTTGGGCCGTACTCATTTGCTGTTTTGGGTAAATGGTATGTGCATGGCTTTGTGAGATGAACACACGTTTTGATACACTAATGTAGTTGGCAAGGACAGAACACAAAGGAGCGAATGGTTACCCTGTGCTTGCATTAGTTTAGAGTTGCTTGCCTTGGGATTTAAAGGTGTCATGTTCTTTGCAGCCTTTTTGAGGACTCATTCCCTTCCTCTAGAGGCAGGGACTGAGGAGGAGTTCACAAAAGGTCTAATGTTTTGTGCTTGACAGGGGAGACGACCCAAAACACAAAGACCACATCGCAGGAAGCCAGACAAACATGTTTAAGGTCCACAGCTACTCAGCTCTGAGGACTGTCAACAAGAACACACCCACTTATGAGCTGTCAGGACTTCCAGACTTCACAAAAACATGTTTAGTGTAGTAGCATGGAATCCAATCATGCACCATCACTGGAGGGTTACACTGTTTTACTATGAGTTAGTTTCAGACTGTATGGGATAGTTTGGGGACAGACATGCAAATACACTCACAGTCGCAAGCAGAAAAAAAAAAACAAACAAAACAAGGGCAGACAGACTCTGTAAATACACTGACTGGTCCTTTTTGTGTGTATATGCTGCTGATAGCTGCAGCCAGTAAGCAGGACTCGCTGTAGTAATAGTGTGTTATCATGAGGTAAGTAAACTGACCACTGTTTCAGCTCAAGAAAAAAATGTGTTGAAATTCATGACTGCAGCCTCGCAGGTCAAGTTGAGGTCAACCTTAATGTTTTCTAGTCAATGACTGATGTTTGAATGTCGTTTTCTGTTCTGCAAGCAAAATGTAACTTTAATAAGTAAAACTTTTATGTCACATCAGTGATGGAGATAATTTGTTAGTTTGATTCCTCATGGCACCATCACAATTGTTTATTTAATCAAAGAAAAAGTTTGCTTTTGTTTTTGTGGGTTTTTTGCATTGTAGAAACCTGACAGATGTATTTGCACAAAAATGTAGCCTCTCCGGTTTGTAAATTATCCCTGAGATATTGTTGCAGGATCCAAAATACATTTAGGTTCATGTAATTTAAGATTTATATGAATGCATGCTGTTGTGAATGACCACTAGTGGCAAAAACTCTCATTTGGAACAGCACTAATGTGGCAGCATTAAGGTTAGATGTCGCAATTGCTGCTCCTCTTCTGACCAGCATTATAGGACAACATTATAGGAATAATACCTTCCCATTACTTCAAACATTTGTTTCTACAATATTTTTTTATATTGGGGGGAAAATGTTGTTATTGTAAGTTTCACCGTTTTCCACATCAGTACATATTTTACTTGTGTAAAACCTACTGTTCAGTTATGTAGCGGTCAAATAATTTCAAGGATTCAAACTCCATGAGTCCATTTACTTTGAATTTATGCACAACATGTTTTTTATAGCCCCATAAAGCCACTTTAAAGCCACTTAAATCAAATGCTATGCATGCAGAGGAGGTGTTTTTGCTTTTAATAAACAGACAACATTGGAGCTTACTTATCCTCATTTTCAGTCAATTTGGGATTTCCTTGAGATTTCAGATTTCCATCATTCCTATAAGTGGGTGACTCTCAGTTTTTGTGGATGTTTGGTTTCAGATATGTTTTGCACTCCAAAATGACTGACACTCTTTGAAAATAAATAAAAAAGACTGATTATGGTAATTATCTGATTGACAATACATTTTTCCAAACTTTGACAAAACAACAAAAATCCAAATAATCAAGAAGCAGGAAGGAGGTGACGGCTTACAGCCTGCTAAGATATCCGGTGCCTTTCATCAAGAAACAGGCAAACAGCATCATAGATCCTCCCTCATGCACAACGGTGGGCATGTTGGGATTTTTTTTATTTTTTTATATTCATCCTTAGATTTTTTTTTTTATGTTTCCTCTTTGTAACTTTGGTCTTCATGCAGAAGATAATGAAAGAAGGCAGTCCGGAGGAAGAATCTGAAGCTTATCCATGTCCTCCTCTTTGGACTCCGTATGTTGATAAACAAGAATGATGTTTCCTGTCGGCGTTTACTATTGGCATGTCCTGTGCGTCAGTCACTGCTAACGGAGGATAACTGGCAAAATGCAGCTGTTCAGCGCGGAATGGGGATGTGTGGACAAGAAGCTGTTTTTCTTCTGCCAGGAAAAAAAAACAAACAAACAAAAATAACTGAGATTTAATGTTTCTGTCAAGAAGCGTGGGAGAACGTCAGCTTTCCAAGTTTTTTATTTTTTATTTTTTTTTTATTTTAAATGTTTATTTTTAATGACTGTACAGAGTCAAAGAATCGGAGTCAGTCTGACTCAACAAAAACTAAAACAAAACACAAGACGTATAAAAATAATTGCTCTTATAACGTTGAATCCAATTAATTATGAACAATAACTGCAATGGAAACCCAGTTCTGTTGCTTCCTAAGATGTTTGTTTGTTGGCTATTCTTCCTTGCAAACTAGTCCCAGCTCCGTAGAATAGTGTTGGTGAACATCAGTGTTTTCTTAAAGTCCGCCCAGGACTGGGGTCTAGCCATCTTCTCAACAAATCTTGTTAACATCATTGTCCATACTGAAGGACAACATCCCCACAGCATGACCCTGCCAACACCATGTGTTACCATGGCAATTTAGTGCTGAGGGTGATGAGTAGGCAGTTAAAAGGTGAAAAATTATAACATTTTCAAGAGGAATGAGTAAATCCATAAAAAAGAGTTATTAGTCTTCTCCCACTGTGACACGCACAGAAGGAATCCTGATAAAAATCGCCTGCATTTACTCATTTCAGAGCTGGGCAGGGAGTCTTCTCTGAACTTTGACCAGTCACTGCTTTTAATTTTGACACATCAATATCTTGGAAACTCCCATCGCACCTGGTCTCATTGAGCAAGGACCTTGGAGAGTTTTATCTTCATATAACTAATAAAACTAGCTTAAAGCTGGGGATAGGTTGACATAAGTTGCAAGCCTTTGACCTCACACATAGATACAGACTTGCTTTGCTACTGATGCTGTTAATGAGTGCTTGGAGGAGGGTGGTGAACTTTTGCTGTGTTTTGGGCAGGTCACCTCCGTCAGGAGTTATCTGTCTGCTCTGTTGTGCTTCCAGTGTTTGAACATGACCTTTGTACTTCTGGGTTTCTTCCTCCCCACTCTTTTTTTCTTTTTTTCCTGAAGCCAAACATCCTGTTTTTATGTGTTTTCTCACTTGCCTTCAAAAACCCGTACTGACGCAAGGAGAAAGGTGAAAGCACAGACAAGGAGGCAACCCTCATCTATTTCCACCTCCAGAGGACAAACACATTCAGGCAAAAACATCTCAATGTGCTGCTCAAGAGATCCCGCATAAGGAGAGCGAAGCTTTTTATATCTAAATATATTTTCCCACAGTACTTGCAAACCGCCGTAACTCTGCGCAAGCATGTCACTCGGCTGATTACAGTAATTGCTGGGATTCGCCTGAGAGCTGCAGCTGATGCTTCGCAAGGGAAAGTAAACAAGAAGCTTGCACAATCTGTCAGGTTCAAAAATGCACACAAACAGAGGTTTGACGCAGAGAGGTATGTGTCACCAAAACAGGTGAGTGCAGGACACTTCGGAGACAGAATGGGAATGTTGTCCTTAAAGTGTAACAGAGAGAAACACAAAACAACATTAACTATTGAAGACAAATACAACTTGTTGAATAAGTCTGAATTTCCACAGGTATTCAAAATTTATCAGTAAGAAGGTGAAGAGAAACTGCTTATTCCGCTTGGAGTGAATTTACGTCACAACAGGTACAATGAAACGGGAAAACGTTGAAACGTTTCCGTATAAATTCTAAAGCTTTTAAGCTGCTTCAGGGTTTAAACTTAGATGCTTGAGCCAGAGTTTGACTTTGACGCCCCACAAGCCAGGATGTGCGTTGACTCGGATGGTGAACCTACTGCAAACTGTAACAGTGACTATGATTGTCCTCAGAACTCTAATTGACACAAACCTGTTTAGCTTCCTGTCCAAGTCTAAGTCATCACTGCATCTTACCACAGCAACTTCTCTCTGTCCTTAATGCGTGAGCACAGTGCCACTTTTTAAATGCGTAATATGGGACACGGGTGTCCTGAGTGGGAGGCACGCTTTCTTGCAAAGGAAAACAAACAACAAAAAACGGAGTCTTCGGTAAACATGAGGGAGGCACTTTTGTGTTGTGTAGACTTTAAGAATATATTAACAGACACTACTGACGGGTATTAAAGTAACTCATGTGAAGATTGTGTTCATTACTAAACTAAATCTGGTCTGCATTAGATCAGATGTAGTTTCAGTTCTAAATTTCCAACAAGTCAGACCTGAACGGAGACTTGAAGAATGACTATAGATTCCTGAAAACTTCCTTCTTTTTGTCAAATCCCCTAAAAGAACACTTTATTTTTTTTTCCTTTGGTTTGACACAAGTATGAAATCACAATATGTATTTTTTTTTATTTTTACACTGATTGCACAAGTGAAGTTTATTTGCATAGCAACAAGGCAGTTCAAAGTACTTTGCATTGTAAAAACAAAACACAATAACCAAAAGTGAAACAAGCAATAACCATTACATACCATCATCAAAATCACCACTGATCAAACATATTGATCAGTGTTCTGGTTTTTGGCTGTTTTGGAGTTTTCTGGAAGTTTGTTCCACATTTGGGATTTGTGGCACCTACTTGTGAAATAAAGCAAACAAAACAGATAGTAGGTTCTTCTCAAAAACATATATAGTCCAAATCTCTTCTCTGCTCATTCTTGAGCTCACTTCATGTCAGTTCATGCTAGAATTGCCACTGGCTGATCGTATTTCATGTCTCGTACCCTGCTGCCAATGATGGCTAACTAGATAAATCAGGGCCATTATAAATCCATCTGCCTTGCAGTCATTTCAATGAGAATGTGAGCAACGAGAGAAAATGAACAAGAATAAAAATGAATGTATCAAAACAACTCTGACCGGGTCCTTTGTTTGATGTCACCATGGACCTGCAACTTGTTTCTGGGAGAACAGACTTTGCCTTTATAAAATAACAAATGAGTGATGATACTGAAAAGTCTGAAGGGTGGCTTTGAAGTTGAATAAAATGAGTTAAATAAAAAAAACAAGTTCACTCTAAATGTGTGTAAAATATGAAGTAGCATTCTTCAAGTCTTCTATTACAAAACATTACTTCCCTTCTGCAGTATTTTATTTTTTACTACAGTCCCAGTTTCGCGGCATACGGTCCACAGTTCTGTATCAGCCCCACGATTGGAGCAACAGTGAGTCTTACTTGTCAATGATTCCTAACCACAGCCATGTTGTGATGCAACCAACCGCTGCTGACAAGGCGTTGATATGGTCTGAGACAAAATATTTGAAATTTCACTACAACTAACCACAAAGTCATATTTCTGTCGTTCTGCAGAAATATGACAGTTTTGAATATGAAATGTGGTCATTCTGGAATGTTTTCTTGATCTCAATTTCATTTGAATTCATCAGAATGTGCTGATTCTGCCCCCCCACCGTCAGTCTAAATGTGCTGTGTAAGCTCATATGATTTGCATAAACTTTCTTGCAGAAGATGACATGCAACTACTTGTATTTTGCCATTGCCCTATTTTCTTTTTTTTTTTTTTTTTTAGAAATGTTACATGAGGCTGAGGAATCTTGGCAGCAGTTTGTGAGCAAGGAAAAATGTTCTGCGCAGGTTAATCCATCTTCTGTGTCTCTCTAGGTGATTATAAATGTTATTGGAAAAGAAGCAACTTATATTGCTGTGTGCATTTAGGAGCATTTCTTTATTCTTTATGTACTCAACCCGTGTTGCTTAGTCAGAAGGGAGGCATGCTTTTAGTGTGATACAGTGCAGTCCCCAGCTACTCTACCTCACACTACTTTGAGTTGTTCTGACATATAAAATACCAATAAATTACACTGAAATTATTGGTTATAACTGGACGTCATGTAAGAAAGCCCAGAGACGTGAAACGTTTTGCGAGACACTTTTAATGGGTGGGTTCTGGAAGTCAAGGGTCATGCACCATGCGGTGTTTGCTGACATGGAGAATGCTCACACATAGGCATTACTGTCTGTCCTCTCTCCCCCTGCTTGTATGCGTTTCGTTTTAAGAAGAAGCACTTTGTGCAGATAGTTGCTGCAACTTATCATCTATGTAATCCATAAATACCTGGTTACTGCATTCACACGTCACCAGATCCTGGTACTGCATTTACAATTTAAGCAGTCACGTCATTTGCCTTTATAAATTGTGCTCAGAAAGATGCTTAGGTTCCCATGAACAAGCTAGAACCCGACTTTATAAATGGCAGCCGCTCCAAGGAAGGGGATTTCGGAAATCTCTCAAATTTTCTTGTAAAATGAGAACCTGACGTCTTGAATTCCAAGGTGACGTCACACCGAACACACCACAAAAGTAACAAGCTCATCTTGTGTAAATTAATTAATAGAAAAAAATTACTTTACCACACTGATTCAGCTTAGAATATCCAACCCTTGCCTGTAGCAATGAAATTAGGTGGATTTGTTTTTCTAACTGTGGTTAATATGCATGCAAACAGCAAAGTTAAGTCTATTGCACTTTACAATTCTCAATCAACCATGTCCAGAAAGGCATTCAGCTGGACGGCAGTCTTTTTTTCAGTCACTCTTTTTTTCCCCCTCTACAGTATTTTCACACCCCCCACGGGAAAAAAAAAAAAAAAAAAAAAAAAAAAAAAACTTAACTGCCTTCTTCTGCAGTCTGGAATCTTACACTTTCCCCTTAGATATTTCCACACTTTTTCCACCAACTTAATGTGTCTTTCATTGCTGTGCATCTGTCTAACACGTTCTCAGTTTCCGCCCCTGCTGCTTTCCGTCTGTCTTTGCTATTTACTCAATCTCAGAGTAGCCTGACTTTCTGATATATGAGCCTCAAGACGCCTTTGCATTTCTAACTAGAGTGCCAAAGCACAAGCGAGCGCACGACTCTTCCTCTCTAGACTTTGGGCCAATGACGTAATAGTCAGAAAAACTTGCATCAGGTCAAATTTTGGCTAAATATATACATTTTATTACTGTAAAGTTATATCGACTGTGGAGACATTATCAATACCGTGAATTTGCGTTATTCAAAGTACATTCTGTGTTTGCTTATTTGCCTTTATGTATTTCTACTATGCTTGCTCTGCACTGCCCTCTCGTGGTTACCAAAGTTACTTCAGCACAAATGTATTGAACAAACCTGATCTTACAAATTGTCACTTCCAAAAATAATGACCTATCATGTCATTTTTTTTCTTTACAAAAGCTGTTGTAGGCAAAAATATAAATAAAATAAATAACAACAACAATAAAATAATGAAAAATAAATTGGCAAAAAAAAAAGACTTAGGCCATTATCTTAGGAAGGTGACAATATGTTACTGTAACTATATTGAACAGAAATCTATAAGTAAATAGCATGCAGATATCATGCACAATAACCTTTGCACAGAAATACATAAAAACTATGTTATCTGATGAGGTCTTTTCTCAAGTGTGCATATCCGTTCTAATATTTGATTTTGTACCTGATACCAGCAGTAGGCTAAAGAAAGAAATAAGTTGTTACATTAATATAATTTTGAACTGATAAAATAATAAAGATGCAGATAAAACTACATTTTTTATTTTAAGATGTCTTCATTATATTGTTAACTCCATCTTGTCTTTAAGACAATACAATATATTTCAAATGTTTTTTTTAAGCAAATATAAGATAGTTGATGCAAAACCACATACACAAACTCCTCTCGGAGAGTCATTAATCATATTGCGCAACATAACCATTTGTCTCATATTTCAATCTCCAGATTTGAGGTTAGATTTGAACGTTTAATTTGAACGACCCTGTTTTATAACCCCGATGTGTCAAAGACGGTCGGCTGCCACGTGCCTTGGAGCTGGCAGCTGATGAGTTTGAACTGCAGACAGATTCAGTGGAGGTTTCCACTCTGCTTCGACCTGCTTCCATAGCAGAAGCACAATATAATTTCTCTACAGGATTTTAAAGACAAAAAGTTATTTGAACAAGAATCACTTTTGTCACAGCTTCATCTTTGTGGAACCTTTTATTGATGTTTGTGAAACGACAAACTGGGGGCACTTAAAATGTTGTTTTTGTATCACGGCTATCTAAACAGCCTGGAATTGAGACAAGCATGAAAACTGTAAAATATAATATGGCCTAAACTGTTTAAATATTATTTTCCAACTTCCTGAACTTCAGTCTTTTTGTAAAGATGTTATTAGGTTTTGTGAATCCAGCTCAAGTTGTACAGTCTACAGCGATCTCTATGTTTGGTACCTGGGGATAATACCAGTACTTAAGCAAGTGAGTAAAATAAATAAAAATTATTTATACAGCACGAGTTCAAAGTGAGCATGCAGACAAAGTGATTTACAAAAAGAGTAGCCCAAGAACATATAACGTACAATGCCGACCAAAAAACAAAGACAAACACAACACAGTCAAAAATGCATTTTACAAAAACCCACTAAAGCTTTTAATAAAAACATTTTTAGCTGGTTTTTAAAGGTATCAACAGAGTCCAAAACTATACAGGCAGTGCATTTCCACAGTCTGGGCGTCAACAGCTTGGAAAGATCAGTCTCCTTGAGTTCTGATGCAGATGTGCAGTGGACCACAAAAAGGCTCTGATTCAGTAACTCCAGAACATGGGGAGAGGCCTATCTTTAAATCAAATCAACAATAGGCGAAGAAGCTTGTCCGTGTAAAGCTCAGAAGGTTAAGAATAACATTTTAAAGTAAAACGTTGATCTGACTGGCAGCCAGTGTAGCAACTATAAAACATAGGCTATATGAGTTCCTTTGGTTGAGCTCAACAATAGTCTCTCTGCAGTTTTGAACAGCCTGAAGAGCAGCCAGCCCCTTCTTCCTGAGCAAGTAAAAAGGACATTACGATAGTCCAGTTGAGATAAAGGAATGAATTATTATCTTAAAGTTACTTGTTGACATCATTATTCTAAGCTTTGAGATCCTCAAAGCTGTTTATTAAAAAATAAACAGTTTTTAATCATCTGCTTAATTGATGCTCAATGGTAAAAAGCCTACTTAAAAATAACACCTAAGTCTCTGAGTGTCTGCAAGTCCTAAAACAGATTACCGTTTGGAGTGGTCAACAAAATGTCAAATTTGCCTGGTTGTAGCTGGAAGTAATTTTTTTATTTTTATTTTTTAACAATTGCCTAATGTTTAAGTGATTATTAAAGAAGACAATTTCTGAAACTCAGGGATTAAATGAGGAGTATAAAAACATCATCAATGACAACATGAGAACCGTTACAAAGGTACTTAATGACATGAAAAAGCAACAGTTCCCAGCATGTAGCCCAGAGGAACTCCATGAAACTCGGTTTAGATCCAGACATAATCTGGTTACCAGACACACTAAAACTCCTGCCAGACTTCCCAACCGGATCCCTCAGTCTGTGTCAAAACCTGAGGAGAGATCTAACAAGTCCAGGGTGGTGTATTCCCCAAAATCTATTATTATCATAATAGCACTGGTGACTTTAAAAAGTTCTGTTACCGTGGAATAAAATTTACGAACACCAGTCTGAAAGCAGCCATAAAAGACATTTTTTCCCCACTTGGCTGTAAGTTGGGCAGCAAAAGCCTTTTCAAAAAGCTTTGACATAAAAGGGGGTTTGGAAAAAGGCCTATAGGTTTTATGTAATGTTGGATCCAAGTTGGGGTTATTTAAGTTTTTGTTCAACAATGGCACGTTTGAAAAAGATGAGGAACACCCAGTCAGAAGGGTAACATTAAAACCCCTAACAACCCAAAAAAGACCAATGACATAAAAACTATAGGACCTCTATTTCTTCAAAATAATGACGGTTAAAAGCTGCCCCCCCAAAGCCAAAACAATGAATCAGAAATCTACTTTATGGAAAAAAGAAAAAAAAAAGTATTTTACCTACAATAAAAATGTGAGAAATTGAGTGCACAAATGGATGCTGTTGAAAGAAAAAGATCGCGATCTCTAAATTTTCAAGAAATTCTAGTTTGCTCTTTGTTTGTGTACACTTTCCTCTTTTATGTATTTGAACATTTTCACTCTCTTAAAAACCTAAAGAAAGAGTGAAAACATAAAAATAAACATGTTTGGATTCATGGAAACTACAAAAAAAGAGAATTAGATTCTTCCTTATTTTTAAGAATATATTGAATATCTCTTCTTTCATGCCTGTGAGCGCAAAGGAGGGAATAACTAATTACAGTTTTTATACAAGAATTTATACAAGAACTGCTACTGACTGAAGTTTTCTTCGTCCTGCCTGGTGCTTGCATTCCTGTAGCTATTTTCCTGCTGATAAAACCAGTAAAAGTGGTTCCCTTAAGTATTTAAGAGAATAACAAAATAGGATGATCACTTCTAAGTGAAACATGGTTATTACTTTTTTTTACACAGATTCATGTATGACTATTTGCTGCATCTCCGGAAATTTGTAAAAGTGACACTTTCTACGCAAACTGCAAACACAAACTGTATCTCCTCCGTGGAACATAATGAGACATGTCGCTTTCTTATTCGGCTCGCTGGCCACTTATCACAACTTTACAACCCTTGATCAGTCACACGCTAATGAAGTGGCGATTATGAAGAATTACAGTATTTACAGCCTGATAACACATGTACTCACGGCCTGTCACCAGTTCCCATATCCTAAGTACAGGGCTAATGGCCGTGTAATTGACTCACTAAAACCTTCACCTTGTTGTTGTAGATTACTGAGTTATCGGAGGCTTCTTGATCTCGTCGTCATCCTCCATTAGAGTGTCAGGGTTGTCGTTGTCTGCGCTCTCAGACTCATTCCCAGTCTTCTCACCACAGCAGCCTTTTTTGAGGAGGGCGTTAAGCCGCTCCAGGATGTCAATGGTGTGGTTGATGAGCAGGGCGAGCCAGGCCAGGCCGAAAAATATCCACGAGGCCATGAGGACGCTGTACCAGTCAGGGTAGTTTTTGTCTGGATTACTATCTGGAAAGCACACACCAAAGAATCGTGTCTTTGTGCCAATCAAGAATAAAAGTTAAGACAGTCAGCGGATGTTTGGGATTTAGGGCTGCCCTGTACCTGCTACGAAATCCCCAAAACCAATGGTGCTGAGGGTGATGAAGCAGTAGTAGATGGCCTGGGAGTAGGTCCAGCCCTCTTGCTGCTGGAACACAAGCATGGGCATGATGAAGAACAGGACGGTGCCACAGATGTAGCAAAACAGGTGGACAAAAAACCGGGTGCACCCCTGCAGTTTTACCAGGGAGAGAGAGAAAGAGAGAAAGAGAGAGAACAGTGATGTTGGTCACACTCCAAAGAACGAAACAAGACAAAACAAAAACAATACTTACTTCGTCCTCATCACTTGCTTACCTTTCGTCCAGATTTGCCTTCCAGGAAGTCTGAGACATTTCTCTCCAATGTGAGCATGTACTTGCCCACTCTGTTGAGCACCACTACGTTGAGAGGAATCCCAAAGAGTGCAAAGAAGACGCAAAAGATCTGACCAGTTGTTGTGCTGGGGCTCATGTTCCCATAACCTGTAAAAAAAATAATAAAAATAAATAAATAAATAAATAATAATAATAATAATAATAATAAAACACATTATAATATCTCACTGTTTGGTGCCAGATGATGGCAGATGAACTGTTTTAGCTTCATCTATGTAAATATGAATAATTAAAACTAACATTACCCTATAGGCTGATGGCGTGTACCAACCCCATACCACCAACACCCCAACATCATCCTTAGCTCATGGCATTAGGTGTGCACTATGGCCAGACATCTGGTCTCATTTAACATACTGGTGGAGCTACTGGGTTTCAGACATTACTCGGAGTTTTGCAAAGTCTGACCTTGGAGTGAATTTGCTGGGAGGTTCATTCTTGGGAAGACTGTGTCCTTTAATGCCTTACAAAACCATAAATGTCCCTTGAACTTTTTTTCCTATTTTATTTTGTCATGTCATGACCACAAAGTACAATATATTTCACTGAGACATTTTGGGATAGGCCAACACAAAGCCTTTTATTTTAAGTGGATTGCCATTTTCTTGGAAAGGTTTGCAATTATGACATACTCCTTCCAGTTTTGGATAATGGATTGAACAGCGCTCTGCGAGATGTTCAAAGTTTGGGATATTGTTTTATAATGTAGCCCTGTTTCAACCTCCCCCTGTGATCTGCTGTCTGCTGTGATCCTGGGTCTGCATGGTGCTGTTTATGTACCAGTGTTGACACTTATGGCAAAAAAAAACAACAAAAAAAAAAGCAAAGGCGGTGGTTCCCAAACCTCGTCCTCAAGTATCCCTCTCCTGCATGTTTAAAAAAAACATTCAGGGCATTTTGGGGTATTTTAGGACCAGTTTGAGAATCATGAGGTAAGGCATGTTAATACTTTTCAAAGGACTAGGATTTTTTTTTTCTGCTTGAGAATAATCTTGAATGGCAAACTCTAAATTGGTTAGAAAAAGTCTTAGAACCTTTATAAATGGGCACCAACCTTTGTACATTCTTGAAGATTATTTTACTGCTGTCTTTTCACTTTGGTATCGTGTTGACACTCATCTTGTTTGTGTTCTATGGCAGCAAATTAAACCAAAACTGGCTTTATTGAGATGTCCATAGTACTTATGATCAGTTTAAAGCTGCTAACTTCCTAAATTCAATTCTATGGAAACTGTTCCTGCAAATGTAGCTGTAAATATGACTTGAGCTCCTTTTCTGCCTCTGTTGGTTAATCCCCTTTAGTAAGAGCTTAAGACATTAAATTGCGAGATCTTTACTATGAGGGTAAATAGAAGTAAACATTAGAAATAGAATAAATAAAATAATTATTAAATATGTTATAATACCAGTGCATAGCTGGTCCAGCCTTTAACTACTACTCTAGCTGTGCTCAGAAAGCTAATAGTCTTGGCAGAGTGAATCAAACATAATCATCTAGGCACGCTGTTTATCGTTATGACCTTCTTTTGTGATTAGATATCATTTTCAAAATTAGCTTGATATGTAACTGGACCGGTTATCATTTTCAGTAAGTCATAGTTCACAGGAAGTGTGTAAAAATATGTGACCCTGACCTATAGTTGTGACCACAGTGGCAGCAAACACAGCCGAGCTGGTGAATTTCCAGAAGCCGTCTGTGGTTTGGTTGCCTTTCAAACTCAGACCAGCTTTTGATGCCTCTTGAACAACCTAAAAGAGAGAGAAAAAAGGGAAAGCTGGTATTTTCTACGGTTTACATTTATCAATATAAAATATAAAATGTGTCTATTGAACAGGGGTCAGACTTTATTAACTGCATGTGACTCCTTTACACAGCTATCTATTCTACTTTTAGAACAACTTGGAGCTATTCTGGTCAATAAATCACTGCAATCAGCATTACACAGGAGAATATCTTCTCACCTCTGTGATCAAAGTTCAGCATCAAGGTGAGATATTAAAAATACTGCAAACGCTTTGCGTGAAGCGACGTAAAGGTCGTTTTATTCACGCACCAGCGGCTTTACAAGTAAATACGCAGGGAATTATCTTAAATCTTAGACTTTTGTTTTTCCTCTTTACAAATTTAGCTGGATTTGCTTTAAGACAATGCAAATCACCGTCTCTCTATTACTGAGTGGCAGAACATTCTGCTCAATAGTTTAAAGTCATAACATAAATTTGAACAGATGCCAAAGTTGCGGGTGCTTCTTAGGTGTTTCAATAAATGCCGTGGTTCTCCTAACAGAACACGGAGAACTTTTGTGGCCGATCAACGCCTCCCAGGTTTGACTCATGTAGGCAAAGCAGAGTTAAGAGTTTCCACAAGCTATTTGCATGGAAAAGGGGTTGCCTGTTTGTTATTACATGCTTTTTTTCCTTTTCTTTGTTGCTTAGATTTGACATCAAATCAGACAATCACGTTTGGAAAAATCTGTGCCTGCTCCCCAACTTCCATTGCAAATTTCTTCTTAATTTTCCCCAAATTTTTAAAAGGCTCAAACCAAATTTCAAAGTTTCATGTGAGATTTATTTTAGCTCAACAAAAACCTATTTTTGACACCCTAATAGAATCAAAATGCTCCTATGAAGACATTTCCTTTAATTGATTCAACTTTCAACTCTGTTATGAATTATATTAAAACAAATGATTCCATCGCGCACAGAAATATTGCAGTGTGTGGTATCCTCGTACCTTAGAAATAAGACGTAGACATCTAGTATTTTTATCATGCTCCTTTAAGTTTATTTTGTATTTCACAGGATGAATCACTCCATTGGGATTCAATTGAGTAAAGCTAATGGGTATTTTAATGATTTATTAGATGAAGAGATTGGACACCTGCTGCTTTGCATTTTGCTGGATCATAAACACCCGACTCGGTGTCTGTGTTTTTTTCAAACTGGCTTTAGTATCTAAAGTATCACTTTTCTGCAATGTGGATTTATCTCCTTTGCAAAGTCTTTCTCAATACAGGACAGTTGTCCACTGTCCTGTATTGAGATGTTTAGTAAGTTATAAGCCAAATATCTGTAATCACTTGTTTTCAGTGCAGTTTAGGCATCCCTCTTAGTTCTAGCTTCTATCCCCAAGCCAAATGAACATATCAACTTTTGCAGGTTTCCAGGAAAACCAGTGGTTCTCTTCGGTGCATCTGGTCAAGAGTTTGTAGCTTGACTAAGTTAAAAAGAAGCATCCTGCTGAACCAAAAATGGCTCAGAAGGTGAAAAAGTTGCCTCAGTGGTTGAATGTGTCTCCACCTTACTCCTGATAGCGGTACTGAGGGATTAAATAAGACAGAAGTTATAGAAATTGTTTTGATAGCTAACCATTTGTCATGGGCTGTATTATTTGAAGTAATTGGTTTGCAGCTTAGGTGAGTCTTTTGTTTTTTTGTTTGTTACAGTAATCACACACTTGTGTCTCTGAAACTCCACTATCTATCGCGCTGTTCAGGGGCGCACTTGTCGTTAAAATGAAGCCAGACTTGATGATTCTTTAAGTGTTTTTGAACGTGTACCCAAAGTAAATCTAGATCATTACTGAAAACTGAGGTTCAATTTTGATCTCTTTACCCAAAGGCATAAGACCAAGATAAATATACCTGAGAAATCTAAACTGGAACATCATCATAGAAAATTTGGATTAGCAGTTCTGCAGAGAAAACATTATGATTTTAGGTTTCAGGACTAATGAGTAAAGTAGCTACGTTTGTTTAGAAGATAAAATGTCTCATGACACCCCAATTTTTTTATGACACACATCCCCAAACACACTTTTAATGTGCTCTCAGATGTAAAAGCACAAAACACCTCACCAGGACTGAATTACTGTGCGGCTGTACGGCTTCTTAGGGTTCAGAATGGGCTCTACGTGTCTTTATAATAACCAGTGGTGGGAAGTAACGAAGTACAAGTACTTCGTTACTGTACTTAAGTACA
>NW_015113577.1:385740-391162 GCF_001443285.1 Poecilia latipinna
ATTTGTACTTTTACTTAAGTACATTTATTGAGTACTTTCTCCACCACTGATAATAACCTCATTACTGTGTAACAACCAAGACTGTCAATGTATTCAGGAACACAACGGATTCCAGTTTGCTTTTGCATCAATAGGATCCTCACTTACTTACAGGTTATCAATAAACTGCGATGCTGGACGGTTTTACCCAGATTCTTCCGTCCCAAAACCATCTAAACATGGAGCCAAATGCTTACATTTTTGCTGTCTTCCCGGTCATCTGATGCATATCATAGCATGTCTGATGGCAGAGAGTTTATGGTTCTTGAGTTGAATTATTTTTTGAGCAAACATGTCTCCTCTTAATTCTTAATGATAAAATGAAGGTTTCTAGTTAAGGGCTACCGGAGAGTTTAAAGGTCACCCAACTGCAATTTAAATAAAATTAAAATCTGATGGCAAAACATACAAATTCTTTATTTATTTATTTTGGTTTTCTGTTTCATGGTGGATTCATCTGCATTAAATGTAATCAAAATTTAAGAATCGCATACAGACCTACTGTAGCTACATTTTAAAATCTACTAAGCAAATGACACAAAAGTGTGTAAGTTTATTATTTTTTTATAGAATCGTAATAGGTTGTGATCCATTATGAGTGCAGAGATATCTTGACTGATTTATCCATGTATGTATCAATTAGGAGTTTACATGTCAACGTTATACTTTATATTATTTTAACTAATCCATTTAATCATATTCAGACTTCTGAGTACCTTACCTGAGCCACTTGCTCCAGACCTTCTTGGTTCAGGCAGCTGTACGTCATTAGCAGCCTCTGTTTGTTAAGGAGCAACAGGGAGAGATCCTTCCTTCCAAGATCTCCTTCCAGTTTCCAGAAAATCACACCACCAACCAGCACGTAGGCCACATAAATCAAACCAAGCATGAGAATGGATGGCACCCGGGCCAGATTGAACATCTCCTTCACTTCCATGTTGGCCTGGCAGTCCGACCGTTGACGTCCAGTTTTAGCTCGGAGCCTCAGCCTCTGCAGTCAGATGCAGAGAGTAGAGAGGGTTTACCTGGCGGACTCACATCACAGGCAAATGAACCTTCCCAGAGCACTACTGTTTGAATCACTTCACTGGCCTGACATGCAAATCCAGAGGAGCAAAGCAAGATAAGGGAGACACGGCAGCACGAGCAGGAATGTACAATGTCTTGGAAAAACTAAGAAATGCACATCGCTTTAAAGTTTCTCACGTTTTGTCAGCTTAGAACCAAAATCTTTAATGGGAAGTTTGAGATGTTGTGTGATAACACAGTCTCTTTCAAAATGATACCCCTTAATAAAAAATAAAAAAAAGATAGTACCATCAACTGTCCTCAGAAGTCCCCTAATAAGTAAACAGAGTCCACCAGTATGTGATTTAATCTTGGAATATATCTAGCTGTTTATTTCAGTCTCTAGCTCTGCAAAGCTGATAGCGATACACCCTAAAAACCTAAACCAGTTGGATCCAATGCACTGAAAGGTTGTTTTGAAAAGTATTGATTTGTCAGGAATGAAGACATATGGATGCGACATATTTCAGATTTTTATTTCTAATAAACCCTGCGTCCTCTTCCTTCGACTCCATCGTTGTGCAACACTTTAATGTTGGTCAAAAACATGAAAGTTTGTGATTGCAACGTGACAAATTGTGGAATTTCTATAACTTCTGTCTGCACAGCGTCTTGAATGAACGTCGGATGTGTGTATTTAGTGTTTTCAATTTTGCCTTCTGAAAAACATAAGGCGGTGTCAGGTGAGGGTCGTCCTCTCCTTTTTCCACCTCGTATCACCATCTTGATTAATGTGTTGGTTTAAGATAGCCGTCCGTGCTCAATTCTCCCGTCAGCACACAAGCACAGATGTGGACTGACATCAATAAACACACAGAAAACACACACACACACACACACACACACTATGTGACACGGTGTCATGAAATAACAGCCCAGATCTGAGCTTCCTGTTTGAACATCTAATCATACGTGTGGGAATCAGAAGAGAACAAGGAGAAGATAAACACCAATCATATAATGGAAAAAAAGAGATGATCAAGCAGGCTTTCACACTGAGGTAGAACACAATATATCACCAATATATGTATGTATTAAAACTGCTGTTGCCTCGTCTTGTATTAAGAGAGATCTTAGAGAGAGAGAGAAAAAAAAAAAACATTAAATAAAGTATTAACCTGCAGAATAATATTACTCGAAATAATTTTAAGGTCCATTGTCAGATCTTTGATGTGACTTCTAGTTTACTGGAGGAAACGTCCTCATCCTCTTCTTTGTGCTTCTTAAAACCCGGGTGAGTCAGGATAACCAGGTTCTCCATGATCCTCACTCCCATGTTGAGGATAAGCGCGAGCCAAGCAAGCGCGAAGATTATCCAAATGCCCGCAAGGCAGCGGTACAGGGAGATGTACTCCTTCCCTGGGTCGGTGCCTTTAAGCAAAAACATGTAAGAACGCGTTAAGTGAGTTTGTCTGAGTTCACAGCGCACTTTAATCTTCCAACACCTCGCTGACTTATGCAACAGGGTGAGACCTGGGAGCTTTAGGCAGACAGAGGCGACCGCTGCAGCCTTTCTAGCACATTAGTGGCTTGATTGTGGTCTCTACTCACCCACTACATAATCTCCAAAACCAATGGTGCTGAGGGTAATGAAGGCAAAGTAGAAGGCCTCTCCAAACGTCCAGCCTTCCACATAACTGAACAGAAGAGGAGGGATGACGAGAAACAGCAGGCTGCCGGTGATGAAGAACAAACTGACTGCCAGGGCTTCCACGGCTTTCTGGGAGAGAAAACAAAACCTCTTTATTTAGCCGATATATGCGACCATCAGTTATACGCCGCACTGCAGAATAAAGAGAACCATGTCGGAACCTTGTGAGGAACAACCGCCACCATTCCCGTCTCTAGTCGGCCCAGATGAATGGTCAGACACTTGCCCATTTGTTTCAGGAAAGCCAGGTTCAGAGGAATACCACAGAGTGCGTAAAACACACAAAACACCTGACCGGACACGGTGCTCGGAGAGAGGTTTCCGTAACCTGCGAACCAGACAGGTGAGACGTAATGAAGCATCATATTTTACAACAACTGGAGCTGAAAGGGTAAAACATCGATCTACCAATGGTTGTGACGACAGTGCCTGCAAAAAAGAAGGAGCTGCTGAAATCCCAGTTGCTGGGGTTGGTTGAGTTGCCTGAGGGGTTCACTCCTTTTTCCCAGGCATATAAAATCACCTGCAGACAGGGTAACATGCACATTACGACATAAATCAGCAATGACTGATAGGCTTCAACAGAAATATTCTTGCAGAGCCAAACTTAGCTTTAGTAGTGAAGCTAAAACTTAATCTTTTTTTTTTTTTTTTATCTACAATGAGTTTTACATTAATTTCTTTTGGAATAAAATAATGATTTAGCTGAACCAGGTAAAATATTTTCTCAGTTTATTCAGTTTATCCGATTTAATGTTAGATAACCCCATATTTGTCAGGGTAAATTATATCAGACTTATTGAAATATTTGTTTTTCAAACAGCAAGACTTACACAACTGAATAAACTATATACAACTATATATATATATATATATATATATATATATATAGTTTAATTAATTCAAGTTATAGGGAATAAATTAGAAATTTCATAATACTTTTTTAAAAGGTAACCAATGACTAATAATACTAAAAACAAATTATATAAAAACATAAAAACTAAATAAAACTAAACAAGTAAGAAAAGAAAAGGTAAAACATTGCCATTATTGTCAAGATGAATAAAGATAAGCCAACAGATTGGAAATTAATTAACATATTTTACTGTAATCATTTTTAAAATTAATTTTAACAGATCTTTTTATGAGGGCAACCCCATTTAAATCCTTGAATTAAATCACTTTAAGAAAACTTTTTAAGGTCACCAGGGTAATGATTTTGTCAAATGTTATAAATTACGACACACTTATTGATCTTTCAAACCAGTTACTGTAAAACCATTTATTGCGGTAAGCCTGACCTAATAATAAAATCGATTTTTCAGCTTTACAAAGCAAATGTACCAAACATTGACATAATGAATTAGTTCTATTTGTATAAGACTGAAGCCTTTGTCAACCACAAAGTGGAAAATAACTCCAAAACCATGCATTTTAACCTCTCCTAACCTAAAGAAATATTTCAGATTAATAATAATAATAATAATAATAATAATAATGTAAACCTGGACAAACTTCTCCAAGGCAGGACCATCCAAGCAGGTGTAATTAGCCAGGAAATGTAGTTTCTCCAGCTGGAAGTGGTTTCTGTTGTTGCTCTCGGCTTCTCTTTCCAGAATCTGGAAGATGACGGCCCCGATCAGCAGGTATGTGAAGTGGGCCAAAATTAAAAGTGCTGTCCAGTTCACTTTGACCCGAGCCAGGTGAAACCACGCCATTAACGTCCCCCTCCCCCACAGCACCAGTAAAAGACAAAAAATGCTGGTGCTCAAGCTCAGAAAAAAAACATAAAAGTACTTTTAAAAAAGAAGAGGAAGACTGAATTTCTATGTTAAGCAGTTCTTCTTGTGAAGTTCTCCAAATAGATGTCCTATTTCTTTAGAAAAAAGCATTCTTCTTAAAAAAAGAAATGAGGTATTTTGAAAAAAGCAGTCCTGCTTAACATCACAGTTGTTCAGGCTGATGTTGTATCTCTCTCTGAACGGCAACGTCTTCAGTCTGATTGGTCAGAGGAGCATGGGTGCTGATTTCTGGGTTACCGAGGTAACGGCCGAACTCTTTTCCTCAATTAGCGAGCGACATCTGCTCCCAAGCTTTCCCCTGTTTCCACTAATAAGGAAGCAGTGGCAGTATCTTGTCAGCAGAACAAAAGTTAATGTTTTACCTGCTTTCCATCTGACACCCTCAGATGTCGGTCTCCTACTTTGGGATCTGGAGGTCGGCGGTGCTTTAATTTTATAAATGTGAAATTAGTTATTGCAACCCTTGGTGTACGGAGTAGAAAGTAAATCTAGAGCAGTATTTATATCCTTTGATCTGATCACATTTTGTGTCAGTGCATCCAAGAATTTTAATGCATTTTATTTGATGTCTAAATAAAATACAGTCCAGCCGTCAATGGTCAGAAGCGAGGGCCGCTAAGGACTGTTGGAGAACGTTGGTGAACAGTAACACGAAGAGCAAGGAAAACAGCAGAGAGGTCAGGAATAAAGTCGTGCAGAAGTTTAATACGGGGTTAGGATGTGAAATTACTGTACAATCCATCATTTATTGACGGGTCGACCACTAGCTGTGAACTCTACAAGCAATACCATAAGCCAGTGTTTTTCAACCTTTTTTGAGCCAAGGTACACTGTTTTAATTGAAAAAATCTCGAGGCACACC
>NW_015113577.1:395382-413135 GCF_001443285.1 Poecilia latipinna
GGTGTGCCTCGAGATTTTTTCAATTAAAACAGTGTACCTTGGCTCAAAAAAGGTTGAAAAACACTGCCATAAGCTACATAAGGATACAGCAAACAAGTGGAAGAATTTTCTGATCAAATAAAACAAAAAATCACAAATTTTCTCAGTACCTTAGCATATCAACCACAGTGAAACATGTTGTTGACAGCGTCATGCTCCAGAGGTGCGTTTCTTGAGTAGGGATGGGGAAGATGATCAATGAAAGAAGGAATTAGCTCTAAAAAAGCCAGGTTTAGAAGAAAACTTGTTAGGCTGCAGAAGACTTGAGACTGAGGAAACAGTTCGCCTTGATGCCTGAAGGCGAACACATATAGTTATTTATGGGAAATAACCATAAACCACACAGACAGAGCTACACTAGAAAGGTTCATATTAAAGCATGTGCTTGTTTTGAAATAGTCCAGTCAAAGTCCAGAAATTTAGAATCTGTGGAAACACTTAAAAACTGCTTTGCTTTGACTCTATCAAATGAGTGGTAAAAAAAAAACAAAAAAAAAACAGTCTCTACATGTTCAAAACTGGTAGGGACACGCCAGTTGCAGGTTTGCAGGTTTAAGTGCACTGATATGAGGCTCTGAAAAGCATTAGCAGAGCTGAGCTAAATACTGCATAAATGCAAGGCATCGTTTTAAAAATAAAATCTACATTAATACAAATTTAAAAACCTTGTGCCCTTTCGCTTTATGAATATGCACTATGCACTATTTTTTTGACGGTCTGTCACATAAAACACAAAAAGACAAATAAATCACCCTGAAGGTTGTGATTTTAACTAGACAAAATCCCACGTATCAGAGGTTTTATCTGAGACCAAAGGTCTTGTTTTTACAGTTTTTCACTTTTATTCTCAGATGTAAGCCCGGATACATGTGGTATTTTGTCTAGTTCGTCTAATTCAGTTGCTTTACAAATTAACTTTTTAAAGTCTAACCAGTGTAAATGCTCAGTCTTTTTACAAGTCAGCTGGAAAAGCTTCTGCACGTCTCTCTAAGCTACTGCTTAGAGACGTTCCAAATTATCCAAAAGAATTAAGATCCTTTTAAAGTGAAAATCGTTTCCTTTTTCTTAAGCGCCAACTGTGTTAAGCAGGTGACTGGTTTTTATTTCAGAATGTTTTCTAAGCCTTCTTTAATTTGAATAATGATGCCGGTATGGTCTCACCGTGATTAATTAGAACTTAGTTGGATTGCAGGAAATTTGGAAAACCTTATTTAGAGAGAAGGCAAATCTGGCACTGCTAAAGTGTGCCTGCCTAATTTCCATAACCTTAAGATGCCTTCCTGTGACTGTGACCTCACCACTCTCTGTTTACAGCTAGTATTTTACTATGATGATCCTACCCAGTTGGTCAAAGACTGCACCACACCCACAGCTGCAGCCCTAAACGACTCTGTGGGAGAGCACTGGGATGCAGCTGCGCTAGTACATGAAAGGAGATAAGTCGCCTCGACTCAAGGCCACTATGGTCACTGCTAAGTCATAGCAGTGTAGATGAGCCTCATGTCTTGGATATGCTTCTTCTGCTGCCACAAGTCTCCACCACAAACCAAGTTTATATACGATTTCTTAGTATTTTGTAGATTTGGTTTTAAACTGTGTGAGTTAGGTCAAAAGAGCCGGGTATTGTTAGTTAAATGCCAGGATAATGACAGAATTTGTTTACTTTCTTCAAATGGTTTCTATGCGAAAGAGCAGAGGTGTGTAAGTATTTAGGATGACGGCTTTGTCAGCTTCTAATTTACAACATTTCAGTTCATTTGTGGCCCCACATGCAGATGAACAGGAGGGGCCACACAGAAAAACATGCATTAAAAGTATAAGGAAATGCAAATGGCTAAATATATTATCATCAGGCAGAATTTTAATGCATGGTGCCTTAAGTATTATAGCCCGATAAATATTTAATCTGTTAGGTAATTTGTGATTGCAATATTGCACATGTTCTTGTTGCAATAGGGACCGTGAGTTGACATGGATGTGATTGGTTGTATATATACATATTGGTTTATATTATAAATATACAAATTGAACACCGCCTTCTAGCTGATAGATGAGTGGATTTCTTCCATAAAGCATTGCATGCAGTCATGGAAAAGGCGTTGACGTTACAGCGACGAGATGTAACAGATAGGACTTTAAAGGGTGAGTTGTCTTGGAGAAATATCCAAGGCAACGAAAGAGCCCAGAACTGAATGCAAAGTGTGCAACTTCTTGTCATCTGTCAAACAAATTAATGCAAAGCAATGCAAAATGTTGACAAGTTGTTTGAAAGGTATAGGTGGATCCAGAGTGGCTGGTTGGATCTTCTTCTCTGTGGCTTTAAGCAGAACAGCTGCAAAGATCTGAAGGACACAGCCGATTGCTTATTTTTGTGCGATGGCCTCAAGGTTTTCCCAGAATTTAAGAATAAATGTACCTAGTAATGGACCGTCTTCCTGAATTTTCTTTACGTGACATTTGTTCTTACACAGAAGATCCCCATTTGAGGTTGACAGTGAAAATTTTTCTAGGTAACTGTCCTGGTGACCTGGACAAGAAAACAGGATTTAAAAAGTCAACACATAGCACAGGTGCTATTTGTAGCATCATAAAAGTATTTTTCCTCTGAGGACAAAACTACAAAGTATAAAAACTTTGTACCCTGGCAGTGACTTGTTTCCTATAGTGCAGGACAACAGCACAACGAAGTGATGGCTCAGGCATCTCACAGTTGCACTACTTTTGCCTTAATTGTTTGGGAAAAGCAATGAAAAGCTTTATTATTCACACTACATCCCATAGTTTTATATTAATTTACATAAAAATTAATAGAGCAAACTCAGCTGGAAATATATAAAAAAGCACTTCTTTCTAAATGTTGAAACATCATGTCACCAATTAAAACGTTTCACAAGATTTCAACAAATACTGCGGCTCTTTTCTGGTTATTCTTCTGTCTTTTTTCTGTTGTTTTATTAGTAAAAGGGTTTAGATCAAACATTAGACACAGTCTGTGGTTTATGCTGCTGTCCAGAAGGAGAAAGCATGAGTGGACTGTGGCAATACAAATTCCCAGACCATTCGTTTTGACTGGAAGTGATGATATGGCTCCTCGTTAGAACTTCACTTCACATCTTTACCAGGGCCTAAAATACACAAAACACAAACCTACTTGATTAGTGGCTATTATATCTAACACATCACAGATTTGACAGATAGCAACACTCCTCAGTTAGTTAAAAACTAAACTCAACTCATTTGTACCTCATTTAGACTGTTTTTTTCTGTATTGTAAAAAAAAAAAAAAGTAGTCTAGTAGCTCAAGTAGCCTAGGACCTCAGCTTCTCTGAATAGCTGATGGCAAAATACAACACAGGGAAATCTGCTGTTGGCAAAGAAAACATCTACACAAAAGCTAAAATGGGAGAACCGACAAATCTATTGAGATGTGATTTCTCTGAGCAAATACTTCAAACTGTTCTTTATATAATCTTCTACATAAACAACGTTACAACCGTAATATTAGAAAATGTAAAATGAATAGTAGAACTGAACACCTGGCAATACACAGTAGATTTAGGTTTAGGGTTTGCACCAAAAGTCATTTAATCTGAAAATCAGCCAATAGGCCAATGGTGGCGCTGGGGGTGATGTCTCAAAGCGTAGTCAGAGAATAATTAAATTGCTTAGATCAGGGTGTCAGACTTTAGTTTTCGAGGGCTGCTGTCCCGCAACATTTTGTCCAACACACCTGAATGCAAGGACAGAGACCCGTGGGTGAGGTGTGTGGGACCAGAGATGCATCTAAAAGTTGCTGAAGGCCTGGAGTTTAACAGCTGTGGCTTAGATCAAAGAGTATGCATGTGATAGAAGGGCCATGCTGAAATCCAGTGGGGCAAAACCTGGAAAAACTCAAGTTTTTTTTAAGGCACTGTTTTGTCTGATGAACTCAAGCTCTTGAACGCTAACAAAACTTTGTGACACATTGTAATTCATCACACCACTAGAGTGCAGTGTTGAGCACCCATTTTTGTGTGCAAGCTGCATTAGGCCTGTGTATATGACCATGTATTTGATACATTTTAAGTCTCAATAAGAAGCAGAGCTGCTTTTGGGTTAGGGCTTTGGATTAGGACTAAGATGTGAGTTGAGTTTAGGGTTAGGCATGTACTGGCAGTGGTTCGGTTTAGGATAAGGGCCGGGTCTAGGCTATTGAAATGGATGAAAAAAATGGATGGAAGTCAATGCAAAATTCTACATGTGAGAGGATGTGTGTGTAGGTGTGCATGTGTGTGTGTGTGTGTTACCTATCCTGCTGAGGAGATTTTTCCGGGCCATAACAAAGGCCAGGATGTCAGAATCAACTTCCTGATCTCCAGTCAGTGGAATGGAAGAAGACGTGAGGGTTGTTGTGGAAAGGTCCCTGAAACGTACTTGTGATTACTCCAACATGCCAAGGGTTGAAATTTGTCTTTTTTAAAAACGTGGTCATGTTTGTTTTGGAGCAGGCACAAAAACAAGTCTTCATGTGACCCCTGCATGAAACATGTAAACTGTTCACGGAGCAAAATTTAAAGCAGAAACTTTGACAGAGAACAGCTCCTTGTGTTCCAGAGCCTCGCTACAGAACAAAAGTGGGTCTGTGCTGCGAGAGTGCTTGTTTAAGAGGAAGCATATACATATTACAGCGAGTGTTTAACAGTGGCTGTAAAATGGAGCTTTCAGCATCTGGGTTAAAGCGAGACTCTTTTGATTTGTGAACACGACTCGCAGACGTTACTTCACAAAGACATTAAAATTTATGACGGCTCTCGTAAGTGAAGAAAAAACACAGAACAGCTATAAAATCTGCAGGTCTGGGCTGAATGTATGGATTTAGGAGTCATTGTGGGTGTGTATGAAAGTATTAATTGAAAAAATTAGGCAAAAAAAAAAGAGGCTTAATTTCAGTTAGTAAAAGTCGCAGCTCATTCAATAGATGCCAGAAAAATCAATTTCCCAAGTTAAACTATTTCAGTCTTCTAATTAACGTTTCAATTGAAGCAAAAATTGGTTCAAATCATATATTCTGGATGCTTTTTAGGTCTGTGATAACCATCTGGTTAATGTACCTCCAGTATGAATTCTTACTCTCCTCTTGGGACTTGTTCCAGGCTGACCAAACTGGGGCTGGAAGTTTGTCTATGGGTTCAAGACAGCTGAAAGTAAGACAAATTGAGTTATTTCCACTCTCAGCTTTTTTATTTTATTTTTTTTACTTTACAAACTCCAATGCAGTACAATCTAAACATACTTTCCTGAAATAAAAGAAGAGATAATTAAGAACTGACTGACCTCAGTTCAGGAGCAGAAGAGACCGAATGGTCCGGATTTGTGTCCTGCTTTGACGGAGACTCCTTCATTGTGCTGCTTAGCTCAGGAGAGCTGTGGAAGAAAGCAGAGCCTTTCATAAAGACAGAGATAACGTCAAAGTAATACCACAGGTTTGTGTTTGAAACATGGAAGTTATCCGTGTCCTCTTCTTTATACCACCAGATGGAGCTACAGCATAAAGCAGCCAGAACGTTTCTTTTGCAGGTTCATCAAAATTCTTGATTACTTTGGGCCCTCTTGTAAGTTTCTTCCAGGCTTGTCCTGCATTCAACTCAAGTCCTCTTTGGCCATGTAGAACTAGAGAAACATTCCCACAGCGGTATGGTGCCCCCATCATGTTTAGTAGTGGGGATTTTGTGTTAAGGGTGATGATCATTGTTATTTTTTTTGCCACAGAATGTTTTGCATGTCGGCCAAAAAGTCCAGCTTCGGGTTTTCTGACCAGAGCCCATTCACCCACATGTTTGCAGTGTACCCTACATGGCTTGTGGGAGATTTTACAGGATTTCTTATGGCTTTCTCCTTCCAGCTTCTTTATAGAAGTCAGAATTGTGGGGTGCGCCAGCCTGGCAACAGATGCAGCTTCTGCACAGCTACAAAAGCCCTCCTGAGTGCTTCTCTGATTAAAGCTTCCCTTCGAAAATGATGTATCCTTTTCCGTTCACTTCACACACATTGTGAACATACGCTGAAGCTTGTGGTTGGAAAATGGAAAAAAATGGAAAAAAGTAGTTTTCAAAATTGTGATGAGAATGATTTGATTCCTCTGTTCAGCTCTGAGCGAGCTTCAAACTATGACACATGTATTAAGTGCAGTTTGCAGAAGGAATTTACACTCGATGTGGATTCTGCAATTTCTTTGTTCTTTCTTTCTAGTTTTTTCTTATTTCAAAGTGAAAATAAGAGAGAAACGGGAGCAAATAAAACTTAACGAAATAGACAAAACCTTCCTGGTTGCATTGTGTCAGCAAATAAAGTAGCATATTGTAAAACGGCCATATGGTAGTAAACACTCGCCAACAGCAGACATGAGAGGAATCATTTCCAGGGCAGTTTCTGTGATCAGTCTCGGAGGAAAGCGTTGACAAACTCTGGGCTCTTTCCCTCACTGTGTGTGCATTAATAACTGTCATCAGAGTTACTGTAGATTTAAGATGATAAATACGGGCTGTGATTATGTTGTGAATGTCCTCTGGCTGACGGCGTCACAGATGGTGAAGCAAATGCACACAAACGCCTGAAAGTGATGACAAATGTTCAATGTCTGTTCCGTGCAAGCCAGCAATCAGAAGCACGTCATTGAGTAATCAACTAATTATGAAAGGGTAAACATTAATGTATTTTGTAGAAATGCGTAATTGACAATTGTTTTTTTTTTTTCATGCAACTTGTGACTTACAATTAATCTCAATTTAAATTTAATCAGAAGGTGTATATTTTTGAAGGTATTTAAATGAATGAATGAATGAATGAATGAATGAATGAATGAATATACTTTATTAATTCCAGATGGAAATTCACATCTCAGTACAGTTCATGAAGTAACATATATTTGGTTGTCCTAAGTTTTTTTTTTTTTTTTTTTTTTTTTTTAATTCAACACATTCTTCCCTATAATTTTTTTCAATTTTGGGCCTGAAAGGGCAAAAAACATCATTTCAGAATTTAAGAAAAAAAAGTTTGTCACTTCTCCAATTCGGACAAAATGCCAGCCAGCTTTCCTATGTTGGTCTCCGTGAATTTAAAGGAGATGTGGATTGCAGCTGGTTATTTGTCCAAGGATTTCCTCAAGGTTTAAAAACAAACACTGAATAAAAAAAAAAAAAAAAAAAAGAGGAGTGGATAATTGTCTTGCTATGTGCCGAAAATCAGCTGCAAAGAAAACAATGAAAAGAACAGAGATAAAGGAAGACTTTGGTTGTGTAATAATCCGCTGTCGTTTGACAAAACCACATCACTGATTCTTCATCCGGAATTTCAAAAATGTAACAAAACAAGTAAAAGAGGCTTTTGAGACCTGTAAAATCATTCTCAATACTACTAATTGGTAGAAAAGCAAAGAGTGCATATATAAAAATATAGCAGAAAAGGTCTTACCAAAATCCTGGAGTGCCAGGTGAAGATGGTTGCAAGGTTTCATTTTGAGATGTAGAGCCATATTTCGCTTCAGTTTCCGACTCAGACTCCTAATAAAAATATATTTTTTAAATTGCTGAAACATTTCTACAACAACTGTCAACAAAAACAGCCCGACAGAATAACATGAGCATGCTACATACATCTGACAGATTAAAGAAAGCACCTCTGATGCTTTACTGCTCTGGTTCGTCATTTAGCAAACGCAAAGTTTAAGCAAGTGCATGTGTGCGTCTAATACTGGATCAACGCTGTTGGGCATAAACTGGTGAGAAAAACACTCAGCTTTGTGAGGCAAAGCTGCTACACTTCCTCATCGTCCGTCATTCAGAAATTCATATCCAAATGTTGCCGAGATAAAAGAGAGAGACGCTCCTATCTCCATTCATAAGGTCAGCGGAATTTGCTCCTCAGATGTTCTTGCTTTACATCTTTGTTTTGGCTGGTTGCCTGAAATGTGCTCAGCAGTTGTCCAGGCTGAGCAAAGCGTGAGTTATCAGACTCCTCACTGAGTCAGTGTTACAACTGAATCCTTTGCCAGCCGTCCTCTCCGCAATCTTTTTCTATATTAGACTAAAATAGACTCTGACTCATGTTGTTATCCACTCTGTTAGTGTTTGAGTCACATGGAATTCAGGAAAAATAAATAAACAAATGCATCTCTGTTTGCCTCCTATTCTTTCTCCCACTAAGTCCCATTTAGCCTTTGTGACAAACAAGAGGCAGCAATCGACACATTTGTCCGGTGGTGTACATGCTAAGTGTCAGCACTGCTCAAAACACCAGTATGGCAAGAAACACAGTTCATAAAGAGAAAAACATAGATACAAACCTAGCATGAGAATCACATTTTTGGTTGTTTCATTCTGATCAGAGCAGATTTACAGCTCCTAACACATTTTTTCATAAACCTTGAACTTTTTCACACTTTGTCTCAAAGTATTAATGTCCTTCCATTTGGATACAAATTATTAATTTTAACAAGCATAATATTGGTGCCACTGTTATTTTAGTTCATTGTGTGTATGCATATTTAAAATGTTTGGAACTAAGCCTCAACAGGACTGCCAGCTCTGCACCAAGCTCTACATCTAAGCGCACACTAGTTTGCCTGCTGGTCTAAAACAAGTTTTTTTTATTTGCCATTTTTGCTTGACCCCTGCCCTGACCTGAGGTCATATGATTCTATAGTCGTCTTTCTTTTATTTGACGCTTATCGCAACACAGTTGCAATGGATTTGTATTTAGAAGTGTCAAATTAAACATGGGGTGAATACCTATGCATTTATATTTCCAAGGTCCTAGTTGTGAAAAGTTTTGAAAACTCTGCATTAGTGTTTTTTTTTTCAGCCACTACAGTTACACACGACATTGTGTTGTTGTTTTTTTTTTTTTTTTTAGTAAAAATATACGGACGTTTGTGGTTTTATTATGACATAACATGAAAAGTCCACGGGTATGAACACATTTGCAAAAGGCACGGTGAGATGAATTATCACAAGGATAGAAAAGAGGCCAGTCACCTGCAGATTCAAAGCCTCCTGACTCCACCACTTCAGGAAATCCTTCTGGATCTTGACCTTCACCCTGTCCATCAACAGCTGCAGATGCTCGATCTCTGTCCTCAGAGCCTTTAGGCGGCCAAGGTTGCTGTTGTAGCTGACAAGGGATATCAGCAGTGGAAAATGTATCTTTAGTTGTCGTTACACAGCACCTGCTGCGTTCAGTCAGACCAAGCAGGGTCTTTTGGAGGGGTGGGGAACTGTAATAACATTCGGTAAGTTATTTGAGACAACTCACGTTACTTTCTCTTGCTTAATTTGTTTGCAGAGGCTTTCTTCCAGGGGGTCGTTCTCCTCCCCGTCCTGCGTATCGTTCCCTGTCACAGCTATAAAGCAATTCAATTTAAACATGCAGATATTTAGAAATTTGCGTCCAGAAGTAGAATGTAAGTAAAATGTAATTTATGAGCTCTTCCATGAGGTTGAGATTTAAACTAACAAGAAAAGCCCTTTGACGTCAGAACCAGAGGAAAATGTTAGCTTTATGACCAAATTTTCTCATCAAAGCGTCCATGTTAACAGATCAAAACCATCAGAAGAGGAGCTAACAGAGTGTAGTTTCGGTATTCAAGCTTGCAGTCACTGAGGCCTTCTGTCAAAGCTTTGAAGTGGCCACTAATGCACACAAGACAAAAGCAGCCAGAAAGTTCAGGGTTTCCCATCCTTTCGGGAGTGACGAGTTTAGAAAAACGATAAAAAAAGATGTTCCATTTGTCAAAATTTATACACTGATGTAACATCAGTGTATAAATGTTCAAAGGCGATTCGTCACATGGTCAGGGGAAAAGCTGACATCAAACTCATACGATCATGAAACAACTCCTCCGCCCCATGCCGGATCCTCCACCATACATAACAGTGGGCATGTGATGTTTTTCTGCTTCTTCATTCTGTGTTTCACGCCACACACATCTAGAGAGGTTGTAGCAAAAAAATAAAATAAAAATAAGTTGAATCTTTCTGTGCCAGGAGGACATGCTTCAGTTAAAGGTCCAGTTTAGAAAACCTCCACATCTACATTTGTGAATAGAGGCTTTATTGTGGCCTTCTCCTAAACAGACGGTTTACATGACTTGGACAGACTCTGATGAAGGCCTGGTGCCACCAAGATGCAGCTGCTCTCTTTCACTGAGCTTGTCGACTTTATTAACCATTCTTATCCTTGTTTGTCACAGTTAAAGTATTTTAGAACTTGTTTTTTTTTTTTTTTGCTCTAAATGTAAGAATGGGAAGGTTTATAAAATAATATATTTACCTGACCTTACATCTGCTTCACATGCATCGCATATATTCTTTTTAAATTTGAAGGATGGCTAGAATGAATTTGCCTCTATTTTAAATCGTATGTATAGCCCAGAAACAAAAGAGATCACTGATTGCAAAACACAAATTAAAATTAACTCATGTTAGTTAATTCTGACTAATGTTCAAATCAACATAAAAAAAAAAAATGTTTTTATATTTACGCAGTAGATGTCTACGGTATAGGTTGCATAATAGGTCTGTTCCTGGCAACACCATTAAAATTCCCTTTTTCCTACTGGGGATTTCCTTCCCCACTACATAACTGTACATAGAGCTTACTGCTGGTGGAACTATCTACAGAAGCTCTAAAGAAAGTGCATAGGTTTACGTGTATGTTAAACATTGTGCAGGTTGAACATACACGTGGGTTATCTCGTTCAATCATGTACGTTTTCATCTTCATACCCTGAGCTGCCCTTTGTCTCCTCCGCGTCTCCAATTGCTTCTTCAATTCAGCTGAAGACAAAGAAGAATGAAGACAAAAATATGTGAAATTTTCAACATTAAATGTGTTTTCAAATGACCTTTTTACATAATCTCTTTTGTAGCCTGTAAGAGATACTGAACGGGAAGCTGAAAACAAAATCAGTTTGTGGGGACAAACCCGCAGCAACACTTGAAGCCTCTTCAAGAGCATTTCTGCACTTTCCTCAGTTTGTGATTTTAACAGATATCAAGGTTTAAAAAACTGCAATTATTTTTCATCACATTGTTCTTTTTTTAATATTTCAGCTTTTGACTGAAGAGCATTTTGGTTCAGAAACCAAAACTAAATAATTTTGGCTTAGAAATATATTTTTTTAGGAAAAAAATATTTAGTTTTAGAACTAAAATTTTCGGTAAAATTTTGTAGAAGTCCAATATGGTGAACTTAAATTATGGAAAACTATTTATTTATTTATAGTATTTATTAGTTATAGACAGTAGAACGACGATTGGTGTAGATTCCTAGTCATAAAGATTAGGACAATTAACCAGTCCTTATATAATGAGATAAATGAACTTTTGTTTGTTTTTTTCTTAGTGTAATCCTTAGCTGATGGAGTCTATCTGCTTCAAGGTTCAACATCTTCAAAGACATTCTCTATACGTCAGTAGCAACAACCATTATCTGTGTTATTGTTGGGTTTCTATCACCTCAAACAAGTCAGACCCTGACACCAACATAATTTCCACTCACTGGAAATAATTTCTGGGCCGTTCTCTGTACGCTTGTGAGATGGCTGTGTGATCATCTGGGTAGATCAGCAGTTTCAGAAACACTTAGGCTGGTCTGTAAAGCCCCAACAGACATGGCCTGTTCAAACTCACTTAAATCCCCAGTGCTTCCCAGTTCTGATGCTCAGTTTGAACTTTGCCAAATCGCCTTCATCACGTTTGGATGAGTTGCTAGGTCGAGAGTGTCTGTAGCTATTTGTGCAAACAACGCCAGGAATAAGCATGAAGGGGAGGTTTGGGTTTTTTGGGGGTCACAAACAAACAGACATGAAGGGTAGAAGAATGGTAGTGTCTGTGATTTTCTTTAACAATCCCTTAGGTCTTATACATAAAAACTGCTCAGTAATTGAGCCCTGCAAAGTGATGCTATGTCCAATCTAAAATCAGAGGTTTAAGCTCCATAGATGAGAAATCCAGATGAAGTCCTCTCTTGAAAAAGTACCTTTACACTGAATACCACCCATGCTGTCCTACAATAGTTGGATTGAAGTGATTCTAAACCCACAAGGATTTTGCATTTAGTCAGCACTTTCTTTCAGAAAGCTTTAAAATTGTTTGCAAAATCCCAGTGCAACCAGTTTGTCTTTCCAAGCGCATCACGAGCACTTTCGTTCAAAGTCAACCGCTTTAGGGGTTTCTGTAGACAGCAGAGACTTGAACAGATGAAGTGAAACATTATACAGGACACACAGAGTCATATGGTGCCCGTGACAAGACTGTTTTTCCAAATGGTTATGAGGTATGAGGCAGAGTTTGGGATCCTCTCATGAAGCCATGTATTTGGGTAGCCGAGAATGTAAATGATCTGAGACGCCCTGTGGCTTCATTTTGTGGTCAGGTGGGTAGCCTGGGTCTTCTCTTACAAGCACGACACTCTAAAACACGCCTACTGATGTCGAGTCTGCGTCTTCAAAAGAACATTAAAGGATTAAGGGATGTTTAAACCCCTAAGAGGGGAGTTCATAAAGACATGATGAGCGCACTGTCTGTGTTGTTTAAATCCATCATATCATGTACATAAGCATTTCAGAATCCCCAACACTGAGATCAAAACAAAGGAACCACAGTGGGAAATTCCTGTGATCTACTTTTACGTAGTGTAGTAGTTGTGGCCGCAAATCTGTAATATCTGACAATTCCTGCGTGCTGGCTTTGTGGAGCAGTAAAACGCAGTCGCCAGACAAAGCACCACAGATTCGACTTTAAATGCAACTGAAATCCTGGCAGTAACCTCCTTCTATAGCCGCCGCTTTATATGACCAAAAAAAAAAAAAAAAATGCACTGCATCTGCAACAAAGTGAAAGAGTTGATGAGAACCGCATGCATAATATAAAACGCTTTACACTCCTGGAAAAAAATCTAAACTGAGCAACGCAACA
This sequence comes from Poecilia latipinna, assembly GCF_001443285.1. NCBI lineage: Eukaryota > Metazoa > Chordata > Actinopteri > Cyprinodontiformes > Poeciliidae > Poecilia > Poecilia latipinna. The sequence continues at coordinate 408,375 of NW_015113577.1, forward strand.
AATCACCTGTTGATAAAGAACAAGCAGAAAGTGTCCACTCAGCACATACAGAACTGGGGAAAAACCTGTTTCTCACAATGTCCCTTTTGTTTTTGTCACATTGCAACTGAACTTTGTTGAATCAAAGAATTTTAAATATATTTTAAGGGCAAAGTCTCACTGAATGGTGGTTCCTAAAATTCCTGATGTTTTATTGATGCCATTTTTCTTTTCTATTTTATATTGAGTTGTAATGAAATTTACCTGCATTAATAACACTGAAAATAATTGGTGGTTGGTTGAATTGTTTTACTAGTGTGGCTCTTTTGCTGCCAAAATGAAGAATAAATATTGAAAAGAATTTGATATTTTCCCACTGTACATATGATGCAATATCATAAGTGCTTCAGAGAGGACACAAGATTCCACCTAACCAAATTAAGTTTTTCTCCATAGCATATGGTAAGGGTTATCCTCTTTGAAGACAAGCTTTAAGCTATAAGTTTCAATAAATACCCACATTTTGGTGGCATGATGCTTGAATGGGATTTAAAGTATGCCATGAGTCAAGGATCTAGATCAGCTTCTGATGTAAACAGAATGAAATATTGTTTACACCAAGAAAACAATACATCAAAAGATCAACATAGTAGTAAGAAAAACCTACAGGAAAAGTTTACCAATGTATCTTGACTGCAACAAATATCACATATCAAAAGAGAGGAAACATAAAATGTTGTTTATACTAAACCAAAAAACTTTTACTAAACAGTCTCTGTTTTTTGTTGAATAGCTGTGTTTATAACAGCTGTACATGAAGACTTTATGCAAAAACAATTGTATTTGCAACATGAGTAGTGCATAAATCATAACACTCATGCAAAATCTGGTTTATTATCTCAATCTGTGACGCATGGCGGCTGAAATAGTCACAGTGTGGCTAAATATTTTTGTAACCTTTCCTTACTTTGTTATTTTTGCCGTTCCGACATCGTCATCTCTCAAAGTGTCTTTTTGATGTTTTTCGTCAGTTCAGGGGGAATAAAGTGTATCTTTGTAAAAGGCTGAGGTAGCAAAATCCCCAAAGACCCAATTTACAACCACAGCATCCTATATAGTTTAATGGGATTTTATATGACATTCCAACATAAAGTGACGCATAATTGTGAGTGGAAAGGACTAAGATCGAATTTGTGGAGTGGACACGTATTGGTTATGCCAGCATTTTGAAAACCATACACCATTTCCCATCTATCAATTATGCATTACTGTATGTTGGTCTGTCAAATAAAATTCAAATATAGTTTCTGAATGTAACCTGACAAATTGTGAGGATGATTAAATGGTGTCATTGTTTTTTCAAGGCCCTGTAAAACTATCTCTAACTGCATAATTAATCAGTGAAAAAGCCAAGAGCCAGAATGAAACATTTAGAAGGCATGACAAACTATTGATCAAGACCCTGTAAAAAAAGAAATGTCTAGCACACTGGAAAGAAAAAAATAAAATAAAGGAGGCTCTTACATGATATATTTTTTGATAATGATATATTTTTTGAAACATCTTGGGCTTAAAGGTCATTTATTTAAAGGTGAGCTGAGTGTATTACCTAAAAGATACCAGATGCTTTACCTAAGACCGCGCTGCATAAATCCTCTAACATCTGGCCAAATAATCAGAAGATGCTGCTTGCTTCCAGCTGCCTTCCACTTTTTATACTGCAGAGGACGCGTATCGCTGATCTTTCTGAGCAAATACATACACATGCATGCACTCTCTGAACCGAGAGGCTCAAAATGTATCTTCTTCCAGTGGGACTGGATTCCAGAGCTACGTGTCGTGGCCAAGTACAATAGAGTAATGTTTAGACACTGATGTTTCCTCGCGCTCCCATCTCTCTTTTTATCCCCTGCTACCGACCCTCCAAGCTGGGTATGTCCAAAAGCAAAAGAAATTCACTATATTACATAAAATTTTTCCACGGTGCACATTACGCATAAAACATAGGTGGCTAACAGCGTCCAAGCAGGGCTTCCAAAATGACAAAGAAGCTTTGAGTTACCAGCCAGAAGAAGCAACACTTTTTTTTGATTAAAAACAGTGTCTAATGCAGGAAGAATGCAGTTCCATCAGTATGATAATGTAGTAATATTCACAGCCTAAAGATGGTTTTGAGACAATTTTTTGAAAATGACATTTTTTTTTTTTTTTACATTTCAATCATACAAATGTTTATCTTCATTTTACTTTACTGTGTGTGGGTCAATGGAGGAACAAGGGTTACTAAACGCTGTCATACTTGATTTCTTTGTGATGCACAACAAACATGGCCACGTCAGCACTTCTTGGGGCGAAAGGAGGAAAACAATAGACTGTAGGGGTGACAAACATGGTGGCATATATGAGGGTGACGGGCACAAACTGCCAAACCACTGAGAGTGATCCAAGGCAGGGATGAGGCGTGGTCCTGCTGTAAACAGATCTATTTTATTGGTGTGTGATGTCAGCCACAAACACACATGAGTGGATGCATCACAAGAGTAAAGGGAAACTTAAAAATTTACTTTTGTTTGTAAGAGAAAATGTAGCCCACATAAAACTCTAATTCCATCCCACCTACTGCACAAATTTGCATCAGACAACAACCTACTAAACTTGTCTTCAGATGTCTCCGAGTGTTTCTGTGGAAACAGCTTAGACACTATTAACTAACCAATCAATCAGGATCTTCTTTTCTATCTAATTTAGTAAAAAAAAAAACAAAAAAAAAAAACAAACTTATTTTATGGTTTTTAACCACTGTGTAATGCCGAAGCCAAATTAAGATGTCTGTTGACAATGAAGATTATTGTTATTATTGTAATAAGCAGCTGACAAACTATTGTGAATGTGGGGAAATTTGGAGAACTTCTTTGCCTTTTAACGCTTAATTTCATTGAGGTTTATTTGTTCTGCCTACAGTCCCACCACAGCACATTAAGTTTGAGGTTTGGACTTTGAAGTATGTTGATTTTTTTGCTTTTTCAGCCAATCTCTGTTATATCTGCCGCTGTTTTAGGCATACTTTTTGCTGTTGATCTAGTTTCGATCAAGCTTCAGACATCCGACAGATGGACAGATTACTCTTGAATACTTTGGTATAAAAAAAACTCAGTACCAACAACGTGTCCAGATCTTGTGGCTGCAAAACAAGCCCATATCATTACCTCTCCACCAGGGTAAATTGCTATAAGGCTTTTGTTCTGACATGTTGGGTATTGTTTGTTAAAAACGTAATGACGTGTCTTATGCCATTTTCTTTTTAGAAAGAAGAGCCTTATTAATGCTTCTAAACAAGCTGTTCTTATTCAGTCTTTTTCTAACAATTCAGTCAGGAATAACTTCTGGAGGCCTCGAGAGCATCGCATGTAGCTTTTGGGGCTTTCATCTTTTCTCTGAGCATTGAAAGGGTTAATCTTGGAGTAAGTATACCGAGGTGTCAAATCTTGAAAATGTGATTTGAAAATTTGTTTTGTTCTGCGTTGTAGAATAATTCATGTTTTAACCCCTCCCAGACTGATGGATAGGAACTACTGCTTCTTTGTGATCATTGTTGAGGTCTTACCTATTTGGACTTATTGTTATCGCACACACCCAACTGCTCCACACTAAACAACTACCAAAACTTCTGCTTTTACAGAGGAGCTCACAAAGATAATGAACACTACATCAAGTCCATCTGGTAAGGAAAGATTGTATTTGTCATCTTATTTTTATTTTTTTTTTTTTAAAGAAGCAATTAGAATTTTTTTTACGAAATTCTTTTGCATTTGCATGTTTAGTCCTAAGAATGAAAAACTGCATCCAAAAGCTGTTAAATTTTACATTTACCTAGTATTTAGAGAAAGAACTGTAAAATTAGGCCACTGTACTACCATTGCATATAGCTTTACAAGAAGTACATGTGTTAACAAATCGCAGCAGAGAGACTGTGAACGTCTTTGGATTCATTCACATTGCATTGCAAATTAATGCCAGGAATCATTTTGGCTTAGTTAAGTTAGTGACTATCAGGAAGAACTCGGGGGAGCTCTAACAGAATCGCCATAAAACAGCCTGAGATCGACTCGTAAAAAGCACAGGTTGGAAGCCCGCTATAAGTGGATGGAAATTTGAATGCCTCCCAGTTCTGGGAAGGCTTAGGAATGCTGTGAAAGATATTCTGACGCTCGAGGGACTCAACAGTGATCTGGTGTTGATGTTTTTTGGTTGGGTACCACAGGAATAACACTGAGAGCAAATTGTAGACGTGAAAGATGTTCACAGCTAAAAACTGTAATGTAATATCTACAGAAGAACTTCCAAATGTTGAGAGAACTCACTGATTCTGTTTCTGGCTCCCTTTAGTTGTTCTCCAAGTCTTCTGGCCTCATCTGACCTGGTCAAAAGAAGAAGCCAAATCTTTTTTTACACTAAATTTAATGAATGGAAAACTACAATTAAGGAAATAACCAAGGGGTGTGCTTTGAGGTGCAATGATTATGAAAAAGGTGAAATAAAATTATATGTTATCATGTGTTTGCAAATTTACTGTATCAGAAGGAATCTTAAATGCAAGCAGAAGCCATATAACACTGTGGGAGGAATATCTTGTTCCTTTTGTCACTCACCTTTCTTTGAGTATATTCGAATTCTCTTCAATGGTTTGATGTTCCTCGTGATCTCTTATGAAAATCTCAAATGCTTCCTGTTTTCCCATTGACAACTTTGAACCTGAGGAGATAAAAATCTGTACTGAAACAC
>NW_015113577.1:419076-419625 GCF_001443285.1 Poecilia latipinna
ATTATTATAGATGGTATACTTAGTTGGAAGCCTCACATAAAATATATTAGAAATAAAGTTGCAAAAACTATTGGAATATTGTTTAAAATAAAAGATTTATTAAATGTTAAAGGCCTTCATATTATATATTCCTCTTTGGTTATGCCTTATTTGTTTTATTGTTTAGAAATCTGGGGAAATACAAGTAAAACAAATATTGATAAATTAGTTAAGTTGCAAAAAAAAAGCTATAAGGCCTATTAATAAGGTGGGATTTTAACTGATGAACTCTTCATTCAAAGTAAAGCATTAAATTTAAAGATATTGTTTATATAAAAATACTGGAAATAATGTATAAAGCATTGAACAAAAGTCTTCCTTCTGGTACTCAGAAATTATTTAAATTGAGAGAGAATAAATATAATTTGCGAGGTTTGTTTATATTTGAATGTGCAAAAGAGAAGAGCCAGATAAAGTCTAGATGTGTTTCAGTTATTGGTGTGAAACTGTGGAATGAATTGAATGATGATTTTTTTCTTGGTGAGCTTTAAAAGAGCTCTAAAATGTAAA
>NW_015113578.1:0-46548 GCF_001443285.1 Poecilia latipinna
GTTCTGGAGGATAAAGGTTCAGGAAATGTCTTAACAAATCGGTTTTAAAACACACATATCAAAGCCGTCGACATGGCTGCAGAGTCCCGGCTGTTAACTCACCCAGATGATCACTGCCGGGTTGAGAAGAGCTCGGTTTTCTGCCTCTAACGCCACAATTAAGGCCTCCACTTCTGAAGGGCAAAATGGATCGACCTGGAGATCGAGGAAAGCAGTTATTAAGAAGAAGGGTGCAGATAATTGTTGTTTAAACTTTATTATATTAAAAGGGAAACTCACAGAAACCTTAATGAAGTTCCAGTCTTCCAGCAGATACCTGCCGTTGTCGCCCATCAGATCTGGCGTGACGTTCAGCTCCTGCAGGGATATTTCAGACCTTCAAATGATGACTGGTGCATTCGAGGTCAAGAGAAAAACTGACTCCAGTGCTTCAGGAACCTTCTGGTTCTCGTCCCTTCCACTCCTTTGGTTACAACCACCTGCTTTCCTGCCGTTTATAATTACATGATTACGGAAATTAAAAGCCTAAGCCTGCTCCATAAGCCTGTTCTAGTTCTTTTAGTCAAGGTGGCAAGAACAAGATAAAAACGTTCTCCCTGGCAGAACAGTTCATACTTCACAAAAATTGAAGTGCAGAACTCTTGGGAAGTTTCATTGGTTCTTCCTGCTGCAGCATTTCTGTTTAATAATTGCAAGACACAGTTGATGTGTCCGGATCAAGCTGCAAGAAAAAGACTGATGCCAGTTTGTTCTTGCAGACCTGAAAGAGAGCGTATCTGTTCTTGTGGAATATATGTTGGTGTTTATGGGTCATCTGCAGTAGTAGAAAAAAAAGGTTTCGTCATTATACAATGCAAATGATGCGTTCTGCAAATTCTCCAGCTTTACCTTTTATGCTAACAGTTCACAATGTGTCCGGTAATTTATGGATATTCAATGCATAGAAAATTATCTACTTGTGACATTTATTTTATTAAAAAACAAACATTTATACAGTGTTTTTCTTGATGATCCAGTAAATACACTACAATCATAAATCACATGCAGGTGATTCTGTAAAAAAAAGAGCATTGGGGACTGATTAGAGGGATTAGTGGACTGATTGCAATAAAAGAGAAGCAGATGTGTTTGACATCATTGGATTCCTTTATTTGAAATGATTATTTAGAAAAGAAAGTGTCAACAAGACCTAACGAAACAAACATTTTGCAGTTGAAAAGTATAAAGCGGACTTCTTGAAAACATCTGTTAATGTCTGAATGTGGTTGAAAAATTACCGAGGTTAATAAAATAGGTTACCAGAGCCTAGCAGTCTCTTCCTAATTCAAGGACACAAGCACATCGCAACAAATGAAGAATGGTATGAAAGTATTCTGCAAGATAAACTCCTCCTAATGCTCCACGGAAACATGATGAACAACAATGTCTCAGGAAATGTAATAAAAGCAGAACAAAGATCTGAACATTCAAATTTTGGCCCAGAAGCCAACAAACAGATCAACTTCAGAAGACGAAGAAACACTTTAAGTATAAACTCTTCTGATAAATTAGGTCTATTTGCTAATAAAGGCCTTTAAAACCATTTGTGTCTGCAGAAACATTTCACTATGACTGTAGTCACTATTGCTCTTTTCGCCTCTTGCTGTCAGAAAACATTACTTCTTGCGCAAAATTAAAAAGTAAAAACTACATGCAAGCCAAGTTAAATTACATTATGTTGAAAACTGAGTAAAATCACGATACATCCAGGAATTATAAAAGCTTTTATGCAGAAACAGCCCCAACATGGAGGTACTGATGTTTCCAGTGAGTTCTGGCCTTGGCGGCATAAAGCAATCAGGTCACCCAATGAATTCATTTACCAATCATCTCTTCTGTTTTGCTTCTAATTACGCTCTAAAACTGAAATGTCATGCTTGCATAAAATAAACACCATAATAGACATCCAGAAGCTGTCTTTGGCACTGAAACACAGTTTGTTCTACCCAAACGAAGTAATGGAAAGCAATAGAAAATGTGTAATGGTTATGGGAAACATGTGTTGGGGGCTAGCGGAGATAGATAACAGCTCACTGTCTATGGAGGAAAATCAGGTCAGTGCAAAGTGTAAAGATTTGCAAGCTTTGAACAGAGAAACTGGCATGATTTAAACCAGGATGGCAGTGAAATCCTGAAGTAGACATGTTTGTTTAAGATCACGCTTGGAGAGAAACCACTAAGCTCTCAACACTGCAGGAACTTTGAAGTTGCAGCAAGTTTTAAATTTAAAACGAAACCTGAAACCATAACATATTTCTGCTGTAATATTGCTTCTGGAAGTACAGCGGGACGGTGCTGATCTAAGGAGACGAGGAAAACAACTAGCATGAGCTTCAAGTTGAAGTGATGAACGACTTGTTCATCAGTTGGACAAGAACTCATTAAAGCTGGACAAGTAAAAGTGCAACGTACCAATACAGATAATTAACACGCATGAAAATAACTGGACTGGAAGGTGTTGTGATGCCAAACACAGACACTAAGAGGTGTGAGTTGTGGCTTCACAGAAAGGTTTAAGGTATTCCCAGCATTGACTGAAGCACCAACCGGTCAGTGAAGGTTGGATGCCTGTAGAAACGTGATACAGAATTACTAAGTTGTAAAATATTTATTTTATTGTTTCAGTCTTTTTTAAGAGTAAAATATGATTGATGCCTCTTTATTATGTGGCAAAAAGAAGGTTGAAAGACTGTTTTAAAGACCTCACCATGTTTACCGTAACATTCGCAGTCTGTTACATGTTACTGACAACTCTCCTCCCAATCTGAAGAAATACCAAATCATTGTAGTCCATAGTCTTCCCCTCTCTGCTAGCATGCGCCGCCAGTTTCTCCACCTGCACTCAAACCCAAACTGCTTATCCCTGTGTTAGATCCACGTAATGGCGCTGGGACAAAAGTAATTTTTCATCTTCCGCCTTCTGTACTTGTCTTTCATCCCCTCCATTATTCTTCCTCCTTTTCCAAACCCAGTGAAAAGGATGGATCTGGTTCCTTACAGGCACACCGGAAAGCCTCGGCCCCACAGGCCACCTGAGCGCAGCTGGGAATCTCTCCAGACAGCCGATCCAAAGGAGCCGACAGAGGCTCCAATACATCACCGAGACTCTGTTCAGCACCGCGAAGGACTTGGAGCGGGTTTAAAGGACGATGAACTGTTTAGATCACTGCAGAACATTAAAGTGTTCTTCCACCAATCTCTACTGTCAGCAGTTACATCCAGGGAAGATAAATACAGATGTGCAAGATAAAGGAGACATGTCTCCAAATATGAGGACTGGCTTAGGGTGTTGTGAACATGTGGTAAAATACAGTAGAAATCTGAGGAGAGTCGTTTCGGAGACCAACAAAAAGCGGTCGAATGTTCTGTCGTTAGCTTCTAAATCCCGTCACAAAGTAAACAGCTTCAGGAGTTTTGGGATTTTTGACAAAGCTGACGATGATGGACTGCTGTGTCGAGTCTTCTTCAGTGCATTCCACAGATTCTCAATGGAGTTCAGGTCTGGACTCTAAATTTTCACATCCTGACAGACTGGCGACAGCCAACCAGACACTGTGACTGAAGATAACGTACCCAAAACAGACAAGACATAATTAATCATCTCAAATGACTGAAAGAACAACAAGGATTACAAGAAGCTAAAGAAAAGTGGAGCTCAGATTCTAGATTGGTGCTTCCAGAGTTTAAATCCTTGTTCTAGAAAAGAGGCTGGTGCAAATAACAAAAAATATATTTGAATTTTGTTTTAATTGATGTCAAACAACTGCACTGCAAAAACACAAAATCTTACCAAGTATTTTTGTTTAGCAAACCTGAAATAAGATAAAACTAACTTACAAGTAACTTTTTAGTTGACTTTTAATTCCTTAATATTCCTCCTGGATTATGGCAGGAAAATCCCACCAAGCAAGCAGAAAGTTTGGCAAGTGAAGATTTGCTCCAAGCAGAGACTAAGTGTGAGTGTGAGGAGAAGTTTTGAGTGCAATCATTACAAGTTTTGAGAAGAAAGACATGAAGTCCTGCTTTCAAAATAGAAATATAAGCAAAAGTATTAAAAGTTTTGAGAACAAAAGACATGACGTTCTGCTGTCAGACTGAAAATGTGTGCTCTGGGATTATGGCAGGAAAATTCCTCCATACTCAGTCAATCAAATTTTATTTTGTATTTCTTATACAGCTAATGTTAAATAATGTTTTGTTTACTTTAACATATTGAAAGATGTTGACCCTCTAGATACAAGAGAAAACTCATTTTTATAGGAAAATGGCCGCTTACCTATAAGATCAATCAACTTTTTGATAATTGATAATTTGGCGATATCTCTTAATATTGGGCAAATCTACCTGCAGGTATTGATAAAGTCACATTGACCTTTAAGTTCTTGAGATTTTTAACATTTTCTGCATCACAGCCATCTGAACCTGTCAGCAGCTGCCAGGGATCAGTTTCATGTTCTCATTACGGCTGCAGAACGTGTTACCTTTCATATGTTTCACAAAAAGCAGTTTCTATTTTTATTCCTGAGTAGTTTTCATCCCTTTACAGCGTAGGTAGAAACATGCAGTCCTGCTCCAACAGAGCTGAATCAAATGCCTGAGTTACGTCCTCCTAATGATGAAAATCTTTGATGTAACTGTGCTGAAAAGATATTCATCTAAAGGTCTCAGGCTCTGAGACTGAAGCTTCAGAGCCCTGAGTTGGAGGTTTCTGATTTTCAGACTTGATCAACGGAAATCCCGCAGTTCTTGGGGTGCAGAAAAGTGTTTCACATATCAAAGGTTTATGTGGTCTGTGCAGCCATATCTAATATGAAAAACTGTCAGTCTTTACTTGTTTGCATTTGGACGCTGTTTTAGATTACCCAAGAAAAAGGACCGTGAGTTCAAAACAGATGTTAAAGAAAGGCAGAGGGGTGAACATTGACCATTTGTCTTTTACAAGTGAGATAATATTAAGGAGGAGGTAAGAATTCATCAATAAACACCCAGCTAATCAGGGAAACTCCCAGAGTTCACTCTTTCCGTCTGAATCAGAGAGAGATGGAGTTTGGGAAGAAATGAGGGGGAAAATGGAGTGTGGACATTTTCGACAGGCTCTGATACACGGCTGACTGTAAATACCAACTCCCACCACTAGGCCACCCACATGGAGCTCACATGAAGTTTTGACTGGGAAAGTTTAATGAATATGAGAAGAGACAAAGGAGAACAGTGTAAAATAAAAAGCACCTGCTCTTTCTGAGATTCAGTCAGCAGCAGTAGTTAAAGCACCAAGGAGGACTGGCAGCAGGAACAAAACTACTTATTTCATCAAATGAAGATTTCAAAGCAAATTAGTGAGCAAAACATTAAACATTGTAACTGTAGTTATGGAAAGCTGGCATCCTGCAGCAGTACTCACCATATCCAGAGCTCCAAAAGCTTTTTGGAGAACATTGGCCAGAGCCACAGCAGCTTCCAATCCCCCGGTTATAAGGCAAGCTGACTGCGACAAAGTCTCTGAAAACAAAGAAGCCAATGAGAGAATTAAGGCTTTGTGATTAATCTAACAGTCTGTCTGATATCTACTGCCTCTGCTTTTTTTAATTAGAAAGAAGTTAGTAAAGTTTACAACAAGCTATGTCCTGTTTTACCACAGTCCTGCATCCTGATTCAGCCTTGTTACCAAAATCTCCAACAATCAAAGATTCAATGTATAAAAGATTATATAGTTATACATTTGATATTGTTTTTATTGTCAGATATATTTTCATTTTGTATTAAAAACCTGAAGAAAAACAATGTAATACCAATGCTCTGCCAGTAGGTGGAGAGAATAGTAACATAAATTAAGCGGAAAAAGTTCGAGCGAGGTTAAAGTAGTTATCGTGGAATGTCCGCTTAACAAGATATTCAACTTTTTCATGGCGATATCACCTGGATGCTATTTTACAACAGTAAAATTTACTATGAAAGCAGTTTGTATTGCTGGAACTATATGTGTTTTATTTATTTAGAATGATTTTTAAAATTAATCTGCCTGAGAAACACATTTATTATTTTGCTAATCTTTTGAGATAGTAAAAGTTTCATTTGCAAACCCACATTTTTTAATTATTATCAGATTTAGACATTTTCCATTAACTAGTTAGCAGCTTGTATTGTTGTCAATGTGCCTCTGAGCTGCTGATTGATTTACAGACTAAGTGGATTTCACTGAGTGAGCTGGCGGATATAACAGCAATGATTCACCAGCTGGCACACAGCCGAAATACAATTACATGTCTTTAGATAAAAACACAACAGTTATCAAGGACAATCAGCTCATCGCAGACTCCACAAAAATAAAAATTAGACCTCCTATCCAGATGTCTCGCTTGATAAAAGAACCAGTCGTTTATGCGAACGCACACCAACCGAGGCAATAAGCAGTTAGTCAAACTGACAGATATGAGAACTTCCTTCCACGTCTTTAAAAAAAAAAAAACACACACACACACAATGAATTCATTCACTTGAGAGGCTCTGGGAATTATCACCGCACACCTCTTGTCACCATCAAACAGGTACTTGTTGGTCCAGGTGCTGGCAGGGTGAAATATGGGGCTGTGTTTATTTCCTCTCCTCTGATTGTGAAGGTGTCCCTTGTCCTAACTTGTTCTCCCCAGTATTCAGCGTCTGCTTACACCCGCCCTCTTCATCTCAGGCCAAACAATGCTTAAAAAGAATTTCCCCCGTCAGAGAATGGCGACGGGTCATTTTGGTTTATTGTCACCTATTGACTGCTAGCTACAGACCACACAAAAAGAAACAAAGCACCGCAGCTCTGCTCACTTCAGGGCATTTATTCTGTCAGACATGCATGCATACCGTACAACTCAGCTACAGGAACAAAGATCTCTGAACGACACACACACACAGTGCATCAACAGTGCTTCAATGTTTCCATATTTTATGTTACAGCCTTATTACAAACTGCAACACAAATACCCCATTATAACAATGTGGAAATATTCTTGAGATTTTTTGCTAATTAATTAATTTGTTCATTTTTTTTTTTTTCACAAAATTTTTCCTACATAATGAGTATTTTTGTGGTCAGTTCTGTCTATTTTCAGATGTTTTAAGGTCTCTTGTCACATTAAATCCAAATGAGCTGCTACTGGCCATGACCCCCAACTTAACATTTACACTCGCAAATAAAAACACCTAAAAACAGATGTGCGATTATACAGCCTTGAAAAGCAGAAGTAGAGCCTTCTGCAAAATCAACAATAATACAGCAAGTCTTTTCTGGATGGTAAGTCAACAACTAAAACCTCCAGCAGCCATTGTACAGCTCATACAGAAGGGAAACCAGCTGTATGCAAGAGTGATGGAGCTCCATTTGGGTTGCTAGGTAACGGTGCTCAGCTTGGCTAGGGTTGCTAGGTAACGGCGCAGTGCCAGTCAAATGTGACTTACTAATCAGCAGGCTTTTGAAAAGGTTTATTTTCCAGACACCAAATAAACATCAATTTGTTAAAAACGGTCTGGGTGGATTTTTTTAATCCATTGGTCTGTCTTTTTGGAAAGACACCCACTTGTCTATAAAAGGTCCCAGAGTTAATACCAAGCTTGTAATAACTAAGCTTGGTATTAAAGGAGTTGTCTTTAGACCACTGAGACAGGATTGCCTTGAGAGCTAAATCCAGAAACATTTCTGCGGTCCCAGTGACCTCTGTGACCTCAATTATTTGTAACTGAAAGAAGCTTGAAACCATCAGGACTCTTCCTATGGCTGGTCGGCCACTCCTTAATAAAAGGAGCCTGAAGGACTCTAAGGCCACAAGAAACAAGATTCTGGTATGAAGAGACAGAGATTGAAACCTCTGGAGTGAATACCTGGCGTCATGTTTGGAGGAACCAGGGCTCATTACCGGGTCAATACCGTTCCTGCAGCGAGGCACGGTGGTGCCAGCATCATGTTATGGAGACGTTTTGGAGCAGCAGGAATTGTCCAGACAGAGGGAAAGATGAATGCAGCAATGTTTAGAGACATCCTGGCCTGGTTGGAAACCTGCCCCAGGGCGCTCCTGACCTCAGACTGAGGCGATGATTCATTTGTCAGCAGGACAACACAGGATCAGAACCACTCTGAGAATGTCCAAAGCCAGAGTCCAGACCTGATTGCATTTCTGAAGAGATCTTCCATGCAACCTGATGGAGCTTGAGAAGAACTGCAAAGCTAATCTGGTGGCATCACATTGAAATAAAATGAGGTATTAAGCTAATTTCTTTGTCTCTTCTTTTTTTTTTGCAAAAATCCCCAAAGGTTTCCCACATTGTCATAATGAGGTATTTGTGTGCACAATTTTGTGGGAAGAGATTTCATTTAATTCAATCTTGAATGACGCTGTAACATATAATGTGGAAAAAGTGAAGCACGGTGAATACTTTCCAGGTGAAATACTTAACAGGCCGTGTAAAAAAGAAGGTTGTGAGGACGGAAAGTCACCTTTGATGATGGACTCTGCAGCAGCTAAATCCCGTTTATAGGTCACCTGGAGGACAAACAGTTGCTTAGTCAAAGTAGAAACAAAAGTAGTTCATTCACGCACATCCATGCAGAAATATTTTCAAATTATTTCCTAAAACCCTCACAAGGATGAAATGTTGCCTCTAAGCTACAGAAGCTAAAACCTGAGCTGGTAAAGGTGATAAATCAAACAATCGTAAATCATTAAAATCCCCTTTTACTCCGATTACACAGATTCAGGTTCTGTAAGTACAAGTCAAGTGTGGTTCAAGTGCTAAAAAATAAATATATTTTTAAATGATATCTGACTTGTTTTTGTTAAATTGAGATTGCCAAAATTATTTCTATTCACCAAATGCCAAAATTTATAAGGGAGGTAATTTTTTATAGAATTGCACATAGATTCACAGAAGTTTTCAAACATTTTTTTGTAGTATTTGCAGTTTGGATCAGATTTTGTGGATTTTGTTCCATAATCTTCTCACCATTTTGCTGGAAATTTGCCCCATTCCTCAGACAGAACTGGTTTAACTGAGTCAGTTCCCAGGAAACTGGAAGCTGTCATGTTTCAGCATATAAAGACATTTTTACAAAGCATGCTCCGCGTTTCTTCTTTTTCCAAAGTAAAATTATTTTAAAATTCAAAAACCTTTATTTCTGTTGATTAAACAGTACAAAGTCTCACTTAACGGATCAGTACTATCCGAAAGCGGGTCGTTTTTACGCTCACCTTCCACAAGGTTGGCGGACCATCGATGAGTTTGGCGTTGGTGCCGCAGTACTGCAGAGCAAGATGGAGACACTCGGTACCGAACTCGAAGTCTGACTCGGTGCACTGCAGAGGGGCCACGTGGACGGCGTAATTCATGACAGAGAAATTATCGTTAACAACAAAATATGTGTCTTAATTCTTATAAAGTACTTGTTTACAGGAGTAATGGTTCTAAAATATGAGAAGAGCTTGGCAGAAAAGATAAAAACGGTTCACGGCAACACCTAGGTAAGTGATTGTAAATCCTTTGCCTTAATTAGACACGCTAACATCCTGAGGATTGCTACGATGCTTGAGTTGCCATATCTGCAGCATAAATCAACCTAGAAATGTTTGGTGAATAAATCCTCGTTTTGTCCTTATCCACTAAAAAATCGGATTCTGCTTTAAAAATACTTAACACCAAAATATTCACTAATTTTTTTACCAATTATTTGAATTTTGTTGGTAAACTTTAAAAACCTACTATACTCTGACTTTCCTGCTCTGCATGCTACATCGTAAACTTCACAATGATCTTTTGCATTTGATTTATTTGTCTGCAAAGTGATCAGTGGCAGGGCTTGCAAAGAAAATGCTCAGAATAAAACACTGCTGTCACCACATTTTTCACTTCAGAGCTCCATTTTCTTTGGCCGTTGAAATCTTCTTGGCCTTATAACTGCTCTCTTATCTTTCAGATTTAACACTGAAAATGTCCAAGACTGTTTTTAATTGAGGCATTTTAACCACATCATTCTACAAGACATTAAACGATACTGGATGATTTTTTTAAGTGATGCTATGGCTCCTTGTCTCTGTCACTCAGCAGAACGGACGTGTGTACATTTAACCTGAAGTACATGTAGGCCTATAAGATGCAAAATACAGTAAAAAGTGAGGACAGTAAGTAATTATTTCGTGTCACTGATGCATTCAGAGGCAGCACTGCAATCACTGTGGACAGGAGTATTTGGTAGGATATTATGTTCCAAGCTTCTTGCATGCAACTTCAGCATAACTGTGATACTAAAGCTGATAAAAGTGGTGGGGAAAATATGATGAAGGAAAAAAAAAAAAAGAAAGAGTCACGAAAAGTGATGTAATCGATATAATCAAATCTTTCAGCAAAAGAACTGCAAGTACATGTTTTCCTGAACTTGTGCAGCTCTGCTTGTTCTCACTGTGATTTTCAACTTGGCTTCTCAAAAGGTTAAGCTTCCATAAATTTGGTAGATTTGCATTTTCTACCAAAATAGAGGAGTTAGAGGAGCCACACATGTTTGGCCTCTGTGGGACGTTTTAGGCTCATTTAAAGATTTCTACAGTTAAACTGCTATTCTTGCAGTTGAACCACAATGATTTTAACGTTTTTGCAATGTGAAACTTTTAGATTGAATCTTCCACCTGGTTACTTCCTGGTCAGATTTTAATGTCAGGTTAACTAAAGGGTAAATAAAAATAAACAAATACAAAACCCCCCATTCTTAAATCTGACCGAGAATCTGTGGTAAGCCTTGAAAATAAAAATTCAGCCACTAGATATGGAAAGTTGGTAGAAACATATACCAAAAGACTCGCAGCTGTAATTGCAGTGAAACGTTAAGTATTGGCAATTACAAATGTCTCCTTCTAATTCACAACTATACACTTTGGTTTTGATCTAGAAAAACCAACTAAAATACACTGATGCCTGAAGTTTAAAAGCGACAAAATATGAAGAAAGTGTGATGGGTACTCGTACTTTTGCATTGAGTTTACAACTCGATGACGGAATTGTGTAAAAACTTTTTACCATGAGGGCCAAAGTCATTGGACTTTATTTTAACATTTTTAAAACAAACTCTTGGTGAGTTTTTTAAGTTTTTATTGTAGCTGCTCAATAATAATCTAAACAATTTCAGTTATATTAAAATGAACAATTCGAAAGGTATTGGAGGCGCAAAAACTATATAACATTTTAAAATAAATGTTTGGTGTGTTGTTTTTTTTATTATTATTATTTTAGCTGATCAATAATGATCTAAACAATTTAATTTTTATTCAAATGAGCGAAATGGTCAGATGTTTGTAGAAAATGGATGTGTAGATACAAACTCACAGTTTCTACATTTTGTGTGTTGAATCTAAGATTTGTGTTTTGAGAAATAGTAGGACATTGTTTGTGCTTCCAGTTATTTAAAAATTAAGATAAATGCAAAATCCTCATAAAGAAATGGGAATCAGTTTTTGGTCCCTAGCATTTTTTTTATCAGATGTTATTTGTAAAAGAAAAAAAAATGTTGAAAAGTGTCGATCTGCATCAACCAGCTGTGCTCCATTTGGGCCGCCCAAAATCCTTCAGAGGGCCACAAATGGCACTTTGGACACCCCTGATTTAATGTATTGTGAGTCAGTGAGTAGGTTGGTATTTTGTTGAGCTTAAACTAATGATCAGTAATATTTGAGTGATAAAATAGAAAATAGATGGGCCTTTTCCTTCAGCGTCTGTGTAACTGTAGAGGAGAGAAACTATGGTCTCTGTGTTGAGGTAATTTAACCTTTAGCATTTTCTCTAAATACAAAAGCCCTCCCAGAAGACTGGATAAAGTGTCTCCCCTTTTGTCTTTTCACCCCTCAGTTCTTCAGCTCTGAATGGATGTCAGGCTCCAAATCTGACGCTCTCTGAGATTTTTCATGAGTATGTCCTACAGTCTCAACCTGACAGACACCTTAGACTTTAGAGAAGGAGAAGGAGGAGAGGGACGCGCAGTCAGAGCCGACAGTGTGTCCTTCTGCAACCTGACTATCTGTGACACTGCAGCACCAGAGTGAGCTCATTTTCTTAAAAACGTTGAAGCCAATGGAGCTTTCAAAGCGATCTGCAGATCTGTGTGTGCCAGGAGTAAAAATAACTTCAGACAAATGGCGCTCCAGCTAAAGGCATACCTCAGCTGTGAGCTAAAAGTTTGCTGCCTCTTTTAAAGCAGAAATCAAGGCTGAAATTGCAAACTCCAAATGTCTGAAAAATAAATAACGTTGACTTTTACATCTTTAGTTTCAGTTCGATTGCCGAGTTTTAAGGACACAAGGCTCTTTGCTTTCTGAGTGGATCCTGCACAGATCAATCTAAATTCTCTCTTCTATGCAGGTAGACGTATAAAGCTGCACTCAGCTCCTGACACGAGCCAACCTGAAGGTTAAGGTAATTTAAGGGTTTATTGTCTTTCAAAAGGGGATTTTTGTTCCATTTTTGTCCTGCAGAGGCGTCTGTTGGTGCCTAAATGTTTCAGCGTGTGATTTGTTTTCCAGGTGCATCAGAGAAAGAACTGGCCAGTGACATCGGAACAAAATGAAAAGTTGGGCCAATGTTGATATAAGATATTAGTACTGCTCACCAGGCTTTACTTGTGTCCCCACCAGGCTAAGCATTGCTTATTTATTTAAATCTTTTTAAAATGTTTGCATTTTTCAAGACTTTATTGTTGGTGTTCAGGTGTTAATCTTCAAATCGTTGAGTAATACATAATTATCAAGTGATATTTTCACATTTCCTGTCAACTTTAGACATTTTTTAACTCGAAAACACGACGGGACGCTGGATGAATGACTGCACTCACATCCATCCACCGGTTCCTGGGGGAAACCTCGCTGCTGTTATGGTAGGGTTTACCAGTATTTTACTTTATCAAATTTTTTATTCAATAGTTATTAGGATACTCGATTGCTAAAATAATCGTTTACAACAACCATATCCTGCATGTAACTTCTGTTCACTCCAATGAAAAGTTACTATTGACATTAAGACAACAATGTTGTTTTAAGTAAGACTTGAACCAGTTCAGTACGCTACCAGAGTCTGACTCAGCTCTCCAGTCATTTCAGCAATATGTCACAGTCAGCATGTTGCACTGAGTTCCAACAGAAGACAGCAAGAAGATTTTATTTCCTTGTAAAATTGGCTTTGCACTGAAACTCTGCAGCTTTCAGCACACTGAACTGAAATGGGAATCGTACAGAAAGGTTTGTCCCGAAATTTCTACATTTCTAGATCAAGAAAAGGCTACTAAACATAAAGAAGAATCAAACCCCAGTAACTTAGAAAGCCGCCCTCACCTTCTGGTAGGCCTCACAGATGACATCGTATGTGAAGCCCTGAGGCATTTCGCTAGCCCTGTACTTGGCTCGCTCTAACGAATGATCCAGGTATCCCTCCGACGTTGTGGCGATCACAGTGGAAACAAGTGGTCTGATCGCTCCAGCTGCCTGTGTGGAAAAAGACGGTAGGATCTGGAATTTATTATGAAACATTAAGTCAAGAATGCGTTTAGAGAGAAATAATGTTCACCAAAATATTTGTAAGAGGGAAAATTAGACACATGCAAGTTCCCTGCGATGTATAATGCACAAAAACAAATCTGTACCACGTAAATGTGGGTTGCTGCAGACAGGAACAGTAAGCAGTGAGTTTGGAGGTGATTGACTGGCTTTTGTAAACACTTTTACCAGTTTATAACATGAAGTAAAGCTTTGTCATCTCACTGCAAAAACGCAAAATCTTACCAAATATTTTTGGTCTAATTTCTAGTGCAAATATCTTAGCACACTTGAAATTAGACAACCCAAGTTAAAAGTAACTTTTCAGCAAGTTTTAGCCACTTGTTTCAATTAAACAATTCCTTAATATGGATGAAAAAGTACTTGTTCCATTGGCAGATAAATTAACACATAACATAGGAATAATTGAACTGTAATAAGTGAAATAATCTGCCAATGGAACTAGTACTTTTCATCAATATTAAGGAATTATTTACTTTAAACAAGCCTCTGTATCTTGCTCAAAAGTTACTTTTAAGTTAATTTAGTCTTATTTCAAGTGTATTAAGATATTTGCACCAGAAGCTAAACCAAAAATACTTGGTAAGATTTTGTGCTTTTAGAAAAATAAATAAGACTCAGACGGAGTGAGAGTTCAATTGGTTTAACGTTACATCACAACTACGACTAGTGCTGCCATATATGGAGAAGATGAAGAAAACAGGGATTAGGAGATTTTAGCAACTCTATATTTTAAGTTTTCATTACAGCCGGTTTAAAGTTCTCTTTCTGCTCCAGCATTTTGACAAAATGCATCAACCAGGCTGTGATTCTTCACAACACGCCGCTGCAGATCCTAGTAATAAAACCGGATCGCTCCAATGTGAGCAATCCGCACTTCCAATAACACAGAGTTTATGCAGGGCTCTTAAATGCAGTTCAGAGGATTACTGACATGTGGTTTAATAAAATTAAAACCCAAAGAAGGGCGGTTTGATTAAAAACGCAAGAAAAAATATTAAAATAGTTACTAGATGGCATATAAGTTGACTTACGCAACTAGTTAAATAATGATTTATAACAAAACACCAAATGTGCATGGCCTGCTTCTAATGAAACATTTCTGGTCTAGCATTGTGGATACATGATAGAGGAAAGCAACTATGTTCAAAGGGTTCTGGCTGCTTTTGAGATAGAAATTAATCTGCTCATTTTACCAAAGAAGGGCTCAGGAGGTTGGGTGCTGCTGAGATAATAAGGACCAGACCGCCTGCTGTGGGAGTTCATCTCAAAGCTCAGACACATCAGAAATGCCGGGATCTGTGGATGTTCTTTTAATAACCTGCATGACCTCCTTTCAACAGGATCCTTCATCATGTTGAGCTTTAACTATAAATCATCCATATATGTAAATGTTTTGTCATCATGAACTGATGCATTAATCTAGTTCAAATGAGCTAGAATCATGAAACCTGTTTGTTTTCGTTCAGCTCTTTCAGTCTGCTGTGGAGTGTTTTTGTGATTATGTTTACAGAAACAGGTAAAAGATTGGGCTCAAGTCCCAGGGTTTCTGCAGGTTTCACAAACTCAAATTAACACTTTTAAGACCTTTTTAAGACATTTACGAATTAAATTTAAGAAATTTATCATGATAGAAAGTTATAAAAGAAACTCATTAAATTGCCATAATGCACCAGACAGTTGGGTTGGTAATACAAAATCTGAATTTGACGCAAAACCTAGCTAGCAAGAGTGTACATATTAGCAGCTAGTTACTGGTAGCCTCAAATGTCTTGCAATGAAAATGTCTGTGTGTGATTCAAACTTGTGTCTGACCAAAAAGTCCAGCAAGACAAAAGAGAAAAAATTACATTGAACCTACAGGCAACATTTAAGACCTGTGATTAATGTATTTAAGGCCAACTTACTTTTTAAAATGGATTTAAGACATTTTAAGCCTGTAAAGATGTGCTTACACCCTGCTTTCCCATGTAATATCTGAATCTGGGACAGCTAATCATGGCGGATTTGTTTCCACTTGTTTCTGTGATTGACCCTCTCTGGTTTTCAGCTCAAGGCTCAATAGCAGATGAAGTTTGAGCTCCAGACAGGATTTAATTTAGCTTACACCGCTCTCTCCAAGCATGAGGACGACAGAGTGGCTTTCAGGGTTGTTTCTCCATTTGAACAGGGATTACATTTAGTCTCTGCACTGTTTGTCCCTTGGAAAAATTGAAATTTACTGACTTCATCGGTTTTCCATTTGCTGAGCCTTGAACACAGAACAATCATTTGACTAATAAATCCAAGCTTCCAATAAACACTCAAATTAAGTCTATTCAGATGGACGGGTGGATGAAATCCTATTCATTTTTTTTATTTTCCTCATAATTTAATCTGCATAGTGGTGGGACATGTGGACTTAAAGTTTTATCCTATTTTCAGATTTCTATATGAATTATTTATTCACTTTTATAATAATCCTGACAATACAAACAGTTCTAGGGGCTTTTAAACATCATTAATTGGAATTTATTGTGACAATGATAAATCTAAATCTTATCATGGTAGTAAGTTTTACACAATAAATCATAAACAATACAATAAATACCCATCCCTAAGTGTGTATTTATTAAATTAGCTCTTCCTGCACTCACTCCTTGCTCCTTTGCAGCCGTCGCTATCTTGTGCAGGAAGTCCTCGTCCACAAACGGGCGGACAGCGTCATGTATGATGACCACCTTGGGTTTGTGGGCCGCCGGCCTCCGCTGCTCCCCCAGAGCCGCGACTCCATTGCAGATGGACCGGTGACGAGTTGAGCCGCCGGGTACCACTAGGACCTTCTTGTGCTGGAACCGTTGGATGATGTCCATCATCAAGCCAGTGTTTTCCTTAGCAACAACCACCACAATGGTTTGGATCCATGACACCCTTCAAGAATGAAGCAAATGAAAACAGATAGAAGTAGGCACAGTCAGAACAAATGCAGCTACACAGCAGCTGGATCTGAGTAACTGTAATTTCCTACAGCAGGGGTGTCCAAACTTTTTGTCATATGGGACAAAATCAATAAGTCAGAAGAACTTGCGGGCCAGAAATATGTGTTTTTTCCTTCTAACCAAAAAACTAATAATTATATTATACTATAATTAAATAATTAAAGTAATCAGATTTTTTTTATTCCTCACTAAAGGAAAAGCATCCAATTTTTTAAAGTCTGGATTAAAAAAAGGTAAATTCTGAAAAATATATATTTTCTTTGAAAACACTTCCTGCATTTAGCAAATTCTAATAAATTAAAGGAAATGTTGAGTAAAAGTCACAGGAGAGATGTGTGTAAAAAATAAAAATCCTGGTTCTTTAAAGAAAATACTTTGACTTTTGCTTCTATTTTTACAGCGTACACAGAGCGAACTTTCATTTCGTTTGGCTCAAGGACAGTTTTACTCACTAGAAATTAAATTGTGGAGTATTAAAGTGCTAAATTTGGAGAGTAAATATAAAAATTTCCATAAAATGAGCCTGAAAAATCTACAAAATGGGCCAAAAATATAAATATAAAGATGTATTACATTCGCTGTAACCAGTATTTCCTATTGTAGGACTATTTGAAGTTGTGATCATTTTGTACCAATTAAAAATAAAAAGACTTAAATTAAATCAATCAATCATTTGTGCTTGTGGGGTTAAAATTGTAAAAAAAAAAAAACAGTGCAAGGGCCGCAAATGGCCTGGACAGACTGTGCAGCCAAAATATGAACTCTAGGATGGATTGGTGGCCTCTGGTCAGATACTGGATCAGATCTGTTCCATCATCTATAAACTATGATACATTCATATGAAAACTGAGTCACAAATAAAACTCTGCGGACACTCAGGGATCAGATTGGGGGTTTTTAACGTCATCATTTCACCGTGATCCTGACTTTTCTCCTCAGAAAATCTCTCCCTGTGATCACTGGAGTCAATTCCCTAATGCCTCTTTCCTTTAACTCGCTTAATGACAAGTAAGCAACAAGCAACAGGTTAATAGGACTCATCTAATCAACAGCAGTTGTTGCTTTAATAGTTTTTATCATCAGCCAGGGATTGAGATGTAATGTAAACATCCTCTGTTTCATTTCTCCGTCATGGAGCCTGAGATCTGTTGAAAATATGACCGCCTGTCTGCCAAAGACAAAAACTCAAATATTCCACCAGCAAACTGTAATAAAAAAAAAAATAGCATTTGCAAAATAGAGTTAATGTTTCCTAACTGGAACCACTGCTAAATTTCCTTCAAACAACAAACCTTTGCTTTTGTTTCATTTAAAACACTATATTGTTCTGCTTTAATCAAGGTATTCCCCCACAGCAGTTATGAGATTAATAAAAGCCATCCAAAACAGGACACTTGAGCCAAGGCAGGATCAAAGCATCCTGAAATACACAAAACAAGCCACTTACGTTTCTTGTAACAGGTAATCCTTCAATAAAAAAACTCCTTCCATGCAAACACACACCCTGGAGTACTTCCTGGCAAGCCTAACAATGCTATGGTTAACCATGCCAGGATGTGAGGGGGAAAAAACTTCAAAGTCTGATCAGAAAATACTGGGAATTTCTCATGACACAGTCTATCTATGTTGAGATCTTTAATAATAAAAAACTGAGTGGGTTCTGGTAGAAAATTGCAATCTTGTAGCTGCTAATGTTATTGAATTGAAGCATTTTTTGCATGTTTAGTATCAACAACATCAAACATCAAAACATCACAATTATTTGTTATTTTTACTCGTTTTAAACCAGAATTGGCCACCTGTCTAGTAGTTTGCATCTCTGTTATTTTTTTATGCTTAGGCAGGCTTTAAAAATGATTGACTCCAAACCTTCGGGTCAGGTTTCAACCAAATACACGCACTATTTTATATTCTGGTTACTGTAGCAATTTTATCCTGACGACTCAAAATATCTGGGCTGGTCAACACGTGCCTTTATTTTTTAACTCATTTTTTATTTTCTGACTTCAGAATAAATGTCTTTATCGCATATGATATTTGTACTGCTCATTTGAGAAGACAGGTTGCTTTTTACTTGGATAAACAAATATGAGCTGTAATTTCCAAAACACAAAAGTGTTTCTTTTCTAATAACTTGATACATTTTCTATCTTTAGGTGACTTCAGTTTAACACAACAATGATTCTTAACATTGTTCTTGTCATCGGGAACACACTAAAGCCTGTTAGTGTCTGCAGAACCTACTTGCATTTATGGAGCATCCACCAATTGGAAAAACAGAATTTTAATCCATTTCACCATAATCTTGATCATCAGTTCTCTGTGGTCATTAATTTTATTGTGATACCTAGACAAGATGGATGGAATGGACCTTTTTTTCCTGATACTTTCAGTGATATTTTAATATTCTCCCTGTATCACCAATAAATGCAGGGAAAAGAAAACAAGATATTTTGATTTTGGAAAGAGAAAGGATTTGTATATTTGGTCTCAATCATTTTACTAATTCCTTGTGGATTATGCTTGATTTGTGAATGGTTGCAGAAAATAATAAATGCAGTTTGAGATGTTGGGGGTGGAACGTTTTTTAATTTAGCCCCGGGGCCCTACATCTAGTAAAACCATCCCTGTCAAGCAGGTAACTATATTTCCAACAGTTTTCTTTGTATTTTATAACTAAAAGGGATTTATCGTAGTTTATTTTCCTACCTCTCAAAGGACTCTACAGTGTAGCTTATGAGCGGTCTACCCAGAAACGGACAGAACTGTTTTGGTGTCTGCAGTCCGGTTCTCTCTCCGGTCCCGCCGGCCGGAAGAACCACCGACACCGGGAAGTCCACGCAGAGTCCCGCCTTAAGGTGGTCGCTCTTCCGGGCTTCGCCTGTTGGGAAAACCCGGGGATAAGCGGGCCTGTCCTGTTCACTGTCATCACTCTGCATATAAACGGGACTGACCTCCATCTGTTTACGGTTGGAGGTGTAAAAGGGGCGTCAACGGAGGTTTCTCCAAAATCTGTTCATTCCTGACTGATGGGCAGGATGTCTGTCAGAGAGGCGGCGCGGATGGAGAAGCGGAGAATATAACCGCGACGTGAAGCTAACGCTGCAATGGTGGTACTTCCGCTCTAACCTTTCAAAATAAGACAATGTGCGTTTCGGATTAAAGGCCTGAATAACGGAAACAATTTAAGCATAGATTATATGAAAAATTGCATGTATTAAGGGCCTGAATAATGGAGAAGACTTGAGCACAGATCTCATGAAATACATTTATTTTAGTTATTTGTGGATAATATTGGCAAATTGAATGTATTTGAATGTATTTTAGCAAATACAAAGACAAAATGACCAAAGCAAAAAACAAAGAAAAACAAACAAGCTAAACTAAACTAACTGTTAAAAAAAGAAGAAAAATATTAGAAAATTTATGACAGTTAATAATTTTTGAGGTCCCTACCCAGAGTTAATTCAGAAAAATAACTATTGGGAAAGATGAAGTTTATTATTATTATTATTATTATTATTATTATTATTATTATTATTATTATTATTATTATTATTATTATTATTATATTATTATTATTGCTGCTAATTAAATTAATATATGTATTGCTATTAGAGACTTTGATACTGGGAATTTATATAGTGCCTGAAGTTACTTTACTTTACTTTACTTTACTTTACTTTACTTTACTTTACTTTACTTTACTTTACTTTACTTTACTTTACTTTACTTTGAAATTCATATCCTGGTTTGTCAAGTCAACTTGACAGATATTTATCGGCAAATCTGCAGCTATTCCACCAGTGCACCAAATATCTCCAAATACATATTTTAAGTAGCAAATTTGCAGGCACAGTGGTTTTTGCAAGACAAAATCCAACAGAAATATATCAGAATTTGCTTAATGCAATAAGTTTTATTGTTTATGTTGACATAGTACATTTCTATTTACTTTGTGTAAAAAGTACATCCTGCTTCAGTTTTTGGATTTTGAGTCATAACATATTAAATATGATCAACCACAATCTAAAACTATTTAAATCTAATCTCAACTGTACATCAGATTCCAAACAAGCATTATTTAGATACTTTTTTTACAGTCTCAATGATTTTATTGTTTGTACATGCAAATAAAAAATAAAATGGTAAACAAAGGTATAGGACAAAATAGAAAAACAGAGAACACCTTAAGTTGCTAAAACTCTTTCTGATCAGCTTCTGTGTGGTCCAGCTACAGTTCTTCAATCCGGTTAACTCAGCCCTATTGCAACACATTGTTTCCATTTTTCAGTCATCTGTTGTAGAAATGCTGCTGTGTGTTGAAACATTGTCCTGTTGATGACCCAGCTGTTGGCTTCAGCTGTTGGACAGATAGCTTCACATTTGACTCTGGAATACTTTGGTAAACAGAGGAGGACATGGTTGGCTTAATGACTGCAAGGCGTCCATGTTTTGTGGCTGGAAGACAAACCCATATCATCACCCTTCTGTTTCAGGCCTGACAGCTGATATCAGGTGTTTGTGCTGATTTGTTGACTTTGATTTTAGCTAAACACTTTGCTGTGCATTATGCTCATGCATTTTGTTTTTATCTCAGCTGTCCTATTGACGGATGTTTTGGGGTTCATTCAGATTCAACCTTGTTGTCACTTTCTTTCTCATGACATTTTTGTTCAGTTTTTCTCTAAATATACAGTGATGAGTTGTAATATTAAATGTGTTGAGGCCACATAAAGGTGTATAATAAGCTTTTGGGGTTTCTTAGCTATTAACTTTAGAGTGAATTTTAAAATACACCAAACTGCCTATTAATCTCTTGCTCCATTTTTCCCTCATTTTTGAACAACACACCAAGATACCTATACTCTCCCACTTAACACAAGACCTCAACCAAGACAAGTGTCTTGAATGCTTTACACTGAAATTCATTGTAGAAGGATGAATTTCAAGTTGTTTGGACATTATAACCTTTTTCAGATTGATGGGCAACCACAGTTGCTTCACTACAACCATTGCTGATGTCTTTTCAAATAAATGGCATTGGCCTCCAGACCAATAAATCTTCCAATCTGCTTGTTTCTATGTAATAAATAATGACATTGTGGGATTTTCTGTGTGCTTTTTGTCAACCTGGTATCCATCAAACATTTTGATTATGTCCTGATGGCTAAAACCAGCGATCTGAAGGAGGGGCTGCTTTTTAAGTCAATAATTGTACAAACTGTTGGTTGAAATCTTGATTAAATGGATTTCATCTAACAGTTTGTATAATGTGTTCTAGAGTTCAAGCTCTCACATCTACATAATGCTTTAAAGCTTTTAACAATATGAAACAACATGTGATCAATTGTTGGATTTATTTTGCACAAAGTAAAGACAAGAGTGAAGTTTTTGCAAATGGTAAACAAATGAATTCACCAGATATATTGCGACAAAAAATATATTACATCAAACATATTTCTTACACAGTAAAATCTTATAAACACAGCCATATTTCAAAATGTGAGTAGGGATTTCATATATGTACAGCTATTTACAGTCAATGTTTTAAAGATGTTTAGGTGTTTTTCCATTAGTTTGATGCAGATCTCCATAAACACACAGAATATGCACAGCCCATATGGGACAATGTGTTCTAGTACATGGAACTCTCCAGACTGTACAATCCACTTTTGTTCACATTTTTAAAATCAAAAATCTTTGGGAATCCACTTTGAAGTCTCCAAATTAGCTACCTGACTTTGCATGAGTCAGATGAAAGTCACAGAAAGATAATCCACAACTTCCAAAGGTCAAAAGGAGAAACCTCCTGAGGATTATTTTTAGAGTCAATCTGAAGACGTTGCAGATTTTAGGATTCAGTCTCATGCCAGTTCTCCCTCAGCCGGGTCTTGCCCAATCTCTTCTTGCTCTTGGATTTGTGTCTTTGGAGGACCGACGGCTGCAGCACGGATTGGTCCTCAAACTTGCTGCCGGACTCGTTGTGTTGCCTCGAGAACCTCTTGCACTTGCAGGAGGTCACCACGGTGATCTTGTACGTCCTGGTGGTGCCGTCCTGGCATTCCAGCTGGATGCGCTGGGTGCGGGTTTTGTCGTTGACGCAGCGCCAGTCGTGGCTGCTGCTCCGACGGGCCCAGAACTTCCTGCCGCGGGACCCACCGATCCAGTTCTCCAGCATCTGAGCTGGGAGACACTCGCCTGCGCACACCAGCTCCTTAATGGGGTTGACGCTGGTGCAGTGGCCATCTGAGATGTACTTTGTGGACCTCAATTCTCTGCAGCCAATCTGACTCCGATCTGTGGGCGAACAGATAGGATCATTTTTACAGCTATAGATATTTTTGAAACAATCCAAGCATTCCCCCTTCAGGATTTCTGACTCCAGTTTTCTCCCATTACATTGGCTGGGAATCCATTTGACGCTTCTGGCTAGAAACATGAAGACAAGGATGCAAGACAATAGCACCTCGACCTTTCTTCCTTAAATCATAATTACAGCATGGTGACAAAAAGAGAAAAATCATGGATTAGCAGGAGGAATGCACTTTTGCAGGCAGGCAGGTTTTACTCCTGCAGGCTATGAAAACTGTCCCCCCTGCTCTCCCCTCCATGGCTGTAACCCAATTCCTGCTCCAGTCATGCATCTCCATACACCTCTGTGACAGCGTTGGATGAATGGAGCAAGGATGGGCTCTGTCTTCCTGTCTCTTACTTACACTCCCTCCACCCCCAAACATCCCCATCCATCAGGGTCTCATACCAGGAGAGCCGCAGGGTAACAATGGCGCAGGCAGAAAACCTCATCCATCTGGACTGCAGCCATCTCTAGTATACACTGATATTTGTTTGCCTTTTTATGATTCCTTTTATACAATGTAAAAAGAGAAAACTAAAATCTGTAGTTTTCAAAACAATATTCTTGTTATTGTTCTTGTTTGTTATGCTGATTTTGCTTTATATTTACCTTAATTTTACTGCTCTTATGATTGAGATACATTTAGACATTCAAACGTCTATTGGAACATGCTCATTTAATTTTGGGTTTGCACAAGAGGTGCAAAAATAAATTTTCATTTAGTGAGAAAAAAAAGTCATCTTATGGCACCAGAAACAGACGGACACATCTGCTGTGATACTCTGTAATGCTTATTTTAGGCTTAATTTTGACCTTTTAGTCAAACAAGATCATGCTTCTTCCTCAGGATTTAAATAAATCATTCAGAGATGCAGCATATATTTTGATATGAATATCAATATGTTTTTTAAAAAGTTACTACAAATGTGATGGTTTTTGCAACTTTTCTAGCATGCCTCACTATAAAATTTGCCACATTGAATAACAGATATTTAAAAGAGTGATAGTGGCACTAAATCACTCATGTTAATTACAAAATCCAAATTAGCAAAATAGTTGTTTAATATGTAAACAATTGTATAAAAACAAATTAGACATTGTTTTGTTTGATTATTATTATTATTATTATTATTATTATTATTATTATTATTATTATTATTATTATTATGAATTGTTTTGTTTTCTTCCATTTTATTTTTTACATTTTTGAAAAAAAATATTTCATTTTATTACTATTTCAGATGGAAAAGTGCACAAATATTGTGACATAACATGGCTGCAAGTGTTTCTAAACCCTTTGAGTTATGCTTTTGTATCAAGCTTTGATTAAATTCAATATTTCGTTTGTTTGACCACTACCAAAACTTTGAATTTTGGTAGTGGCTAAAAACTGTAGTCAAATGAAAGTAGTACTACAACATATTGTTGTAGTACTACAACATAATAAAACATATTTTTACTCAAATAAAAGTAATAAGTAACCAAGAGCTCAGAGTTGCTATTCGCCGTATTTAGATTAATTAACATTATGCATATTACAGAATGTTGCAGGAGTTGCGGTGAAGCAGTAAAAGAGCAGAGCATCCTTCCTGTCCACTCACCGCCTCGCTCCTGCGCAGCCGCACCGCCGCCCTGTCCTCGCCCTCCGGTGCGCGCGCGGTTCAGGGACGCGTTGCTCTGCAGCTCCGCGGCCGGAGCGGGACTCACGTGCGAGAACACCCGCTCCGTGGCGTCATTTTCCACGGCCTGGCAGCTCCTCAGGAGGACACAGAGCAGGATGAGGGAGCGACACGACGCGTGGGCGCTGAGGAACATGGCTGCTTCTCTCTTTTTTAAAAAAAAAAAAAAAAGAAGTAAAGCTGAGAGAAGCAGACAAGTGTCCTGATGCTGGATGAGCTGCTGAGTGCGATGAGAGAGGTTTTAAATGCGACCCGGCCCGCCTCGCGCTCTGGCAGCTGCTCAGGTATGTCTGCTTCTGGAGGATCTGATTGGTCGCCATGTTGGTCTCAAACCTCGCCCACTTGTTTTATTTTAGTTTCAAGAACCTCAAATTCACCCCGTATGCTGAAGAAGAGGGGTCTGACTTCCATCACGAATGTTTGTTGTTGTTTTCCCACAAATAATCATGCATAGTTAATCTTAAAAACAAACAAATCTGTTAGTAAATACATTGAAAAAATTGGCATACTTTTTACACCAAGCTTAATCTTTCAGGCTTCTTTGAAAGGAGTGTATCTGTATCCCACATTGGCAGAGATGGGTAGAGTATCAAAAGTTGTACTCAAGTAAGAGTAGTACTACTTCAACTTTTACACAAGTAAAAGTAAAAAGTAGCCATCCAAGAAATTACTGAAGAGTGAAACAGTTTGGTAAAAGAAAAAAAAAAAGACTATTCTGAGTAACTGATCAAAACATAAAAAATTACATCATCAGATGAACCAAAATGTAAAGTTGTGTGAAAATGTTTGTATTAAAATGAAAATTATTTATTTAAAAACATGATTATAAAATAATAAAATAAGACAAAAGAAAAAAAAAATCTAAATCAATTTATGTGTTTCAGCTTACTTTAGCAAAGTCTTTCCAAAACTTTAAGAAATCCTTCTACATCTTACATTTTAGGCCAAAACTAACTATTAATTATAACTGTTCATAATTGTATCCATCATTGCAAAATCCTAAGTAAATAATGTCATGTGAATAATGACAAATTTATTTTGAATTGTGAGAGTTTTTAGGGTCCTTCAGGTAACTTCTCAGATGGCATTGTATCATAATTTGGCTACTTAATGTAGCTTTAACAGTTTAAAGGTCTCAAGAAGTAGCTGGGGCAGCAAAGAAAATAATATTTGGAGAAGGTACAATCCTGCCATTCATTCTGTTTAAAGCACATCTATGCATTGAAATCCCCTAACAAAGCACAGAGGATTCTAGTTGATCAAAAGCATCCTCCTTTGCTGCCTTTGAACTGTTACCCTCAGGTAGAACGCATCGCCACCCATCTCTTTTCAAAAAATAGGACAAAACAGTCTTTCATTGCAAAAGCAGTCCATTTGTTAAACAAACATTGCAAGAAGACAGGTTTTAAACTTCTCTTTATGGTCTAGCAGACCTATACATTAAACATCTTTCATGTTTTCCTGTGCTGCTTCTTTTTGAGTTGATTTGTATTTATTGTTCTATTTCCTTGCAGAAATGAAAAATGGCTCTGGTGCATTAGTGAGCGCAGTTTTAGTGGATCTGGTTCTTGATGTGAGGACTGGCTTTCACTCTTTGCACTCCAATTTTACACAACTTTTTATTATTTGGTTCCTTCCTACTCACGTTTTATCCTACAAATGCATGTAACTCAGCTGCTTATCGTGACTGCAGAGTGATATCAGAGGTTGTTTCAGTTCAATAGTTTCAATGACTATTGAAACTTTCCCTCTATTTCCGCATTGAAACTTTTGGACCTATCTTTAAAAATGCTTTGAACCGCTTGTTTTAGTAGTTCAAACACCAAATATACCTTAAAATGCATTAATGCGTACAGGGTAAACCATATAAACACTTCCATATCTCTGATTTTGGGGTTACAGCCAATCAGCATCAAGGAAAATAAATACTTCTGGATTAGCTGCCTTGCAAAAGCCAACCAATAGTGTGTCAAATAATGTTGCATCTAGGCATCATAACTTCCCAAGCTGCATTTATTCTCAAATATTTCAGATATTCTAAAGAATATTATTCGAAATAATCAATAGAAAACACAGTAGTGTGGCTAATGGTAGATATTTCACTAACACTCCTGTGAACCCCTGATGAAGTAACGCTCTGGGCAAAGTGCCTTGGTGTCCAAGAGAAAAACTTTTGACTCTTGACTGATTTCTGTTTTTTCTTTTATATGCAACTTACTCTGTGTCATTAAACACACATAATATAGTTATTCTAGTAAGAAGAATGATCTGGATTAGATTAAACTCCTGTAGTGTGATTTGATGTGGTGTTTAGAAGAACAAAACGCAGTAATTTTAGCCTTAATATGCTAAAAGTTATTAATGTTTTGCTCATAGCACAGCTCTCTAAGTAAAGGGTTGTCCCAGCTGAAAAGAGCAAACAGATAAACCTTTTTTATTAAAAATAACAGCAAAGGTTTTGATGTAGATCAAAATGACTTTCCAAAAGTGTCCTAAGATTGTATTATTTTTTTGTCAGCTGGTATAACAAATCCATTTCTTGGAAATGTTTTGTTTTTGTTCTGTTTGAAGTGGTTTTGTTAAAATCTGCAGCTGTGATACTGAAGCAAACACACTCTTGCTTCTGGTGACTTCTGCTGTTTTCAAGATGTCATGAAAAATCCAAGAGCGATCAAATACTTTTGGTCTTTATGTCCCTTATGGCCTCAAAATGAATGCTATTTTAATAGCTTTATATGTGAATGTTATTCCAAGACTGAAGCACAATTCCACAACTTCTCTGATCAAAAAAGAATGAATTAAAATACGCTCTGACTAAAAGTACTGTTGTTTTACTGGAAAAGTTGTTTGATATTTAGAGAATTAACTAAACACAGTAATCACTGCACGACTCTAAATCTCTAGTCCATGACAATATGCAAATATTTGGTTAATTTGACATCCTGTGAGAGTTTTATGTTGTTGGATTAGATTAAAGGAGCAGATTATCGGATGTAGAGCCATCTAGTGGTCAAGGCTGGAATAACTAAATCTTAAAGTGAGTAGAGGAAACAACAGATGCTGCTGGAAGACTTTCAAAAGGAAATTTAAAAGTTTTAATAAAAAATTCAAAACTGGATAAGATAAGATAAGGTGTTTCATGAACATCTTATCATCTTAAATCCTGCTGAAGGGACAGAGGACCGTTGGGTAAAAAAGGATAAAAGAAAGAAGAATAATAGGATTACAGGAAGGATGGAAAAAGAGGCTAAATTACAGAAAGGAGCAAAACATTAAAGGACAAAGACATTTACAGTGAAGAGGATGAGGGTGAAGAATTAAAATGCACAGGAAGAAAAGTTTTAACAAAAAAGATGAAAGGAAACAGTTAATTACAATGTTTAAAAATAGAAAACAATACAGACCATTGAGTTGTTCTCTGCCACTTCCTAAGTCTTAGTTCCAACAACAATTACGCTTCAAAATAGTGACTTGGTGAAGATCAAAAGGTCTCACTTGACCTTGACCTGAACAAAAATGGAAAACAATGTTTGAACAGAAGCTGTTTTACTGAAGAAAAGGAGAATTTCTACCTGCAGGGTATTTTCTGTTGTGGATGGATGTAGGGATGGATTTCAGCTGCACTTACCAGTCAATACAGCAAAGGACCAACAGTGCAGCATGAAGACCTGGTGTCAGGGTTGCCAGGTTTGACTGACAGTTTCTAACCCAAACACAACTCCAAACAAACAAAAACAAACCCAAACCTCAACCTCAATTTGAACTTATTAATGTTAATATTATGTTCTTTTAAACCATGAAGTTTCCCTTTGATTTCTGTTTTACAACACACATAGCGACACTTGGTTAATCATCGGTGTCGTGTCCAAAAGAGTCTAGAGATTTCAAAATAAATCTTTAAATTTATTTTCACTTGCAATAATTTCTTGCTTCTACTTTGGTCCATTGAAATGTTGGATGTTTGTTTTATAGCCATGCAAGTTTAAAAAAAAGGAAAGAATTTAGAAGAAACCCAGTTTGTGGTTTTCATTGAGAAAAACAAGCACCAAACTGATGTAAGTGATGTGATTGAACAGATCAGGAAAATAACCCTCAAAAGGACAAGACAAGTGGAATAATTCTGCATTTTATTAAACATTTTGGGCTGGCTGTTTTATTTTATTTTTTATTTTGCAAAAAAAAAATAAAAAATAAAATTGGGGCCTGGGGCTCAAGAATTGGGCTTGGGGTTCAAATCCTAGTCTGGGGGAAAACTGGGTGAATTTCTCACTGTAAGGCTAATTACTTTAAAACCACCTTCCAAAAGTGTCCTAGGTTGGTTTTTGGCAGTCGGTATAACAAATCTGTTTGTTGTAAATGTTTTGTTTTTGATCTATTTGACCAACAAGTCCTGTGAGGACAAGTAGATGCAAACGATGGATACATGTCATTCTTTTCATCCTTATCTCATTCTAACATAGTTCTAAATCCGAAATCCCCTGGAAAAGAATGCACCAACACTTGTAAATACATTTTGGGTTAACATTGATTGCATTAGAATTTACTTTGTTGCTAAACTTCACACACAGCCTGTCAGTATCTCTTGTCTCTTTTATTTCGTTCCCAAACAGACGCCACAGGCCCATTCAGTCCACTTCCGAGAGAAAATAAAGGGCAGCACAGCTACCTCTTCCCAGAGGAATATTTACTCTTCAACGCCCCTTTGAGTTTCTCCTGGGAATAGACAAGGAGAATACTAGAAGGCAAACATGGTCGGCGCCAGCTTCAGAGCCTCTCACTGAAAGTAAAAGAAAAGTGAGAGGTGCCTCCCGTTTAGCTCCTGACCCTCACAGGAAGTGGAAGGTGGCCGGGTTAACTTGACATTGACAAGCAGAACGGCGGGAGCGTGTTTATTATCAGGAAGGACCCGCATGCTGTAATGAGAGGTGTGGCAAGGCAGAAAGGGGTGGAGGGACAAAAGGTGTGCTCAACACCTTGAAAAGAGCCGAGAAGGAAGGGTCACAGTGGCAACACGGTTTGGAAATGTTCCCAAAAGCAGATGACAGGTTGTGTCTGAATCACTGCTGTTATTTCCTGACTGAAGCTCCAGCCTGAAGTGACCCAATTCCGATTTTTTTTTCAATCAAATCAGATTTTCTTGGCCGTTATTTCCAAATGTATGAGGCTTTAAGTGATCTCCAGTGAGGACTGTGAACGACCTGAAAGTGACCCGCATGCGCAGTAGAGGATATATATATATATATATATATATATATATATATATATATATATATATATATATATATATATATATATATATAGGCTATATATATATATATAAAGCACACACACTGTAGTGGCAATGAAACACAATTATTGAATGTCACAACTGAAAAACTGCTAAAATCTGCATTTATTATTGTCTACATAATGGATTTTTTGTTTATTATTGCCACTTTAGAAGGTCCAAAGAGGCACTTTGGGCCACAGAACTGCAGGTTTCAGACCCTGAACAGATTAAAAACACATTGTAGACCAATAATGTAAAACAAAGGCAAACACTTGAGATCATAATCCAATAAAATCAGTTCATTCACAGTTGAGCCAAAATCTAGGGAGATTGAAATCCTGGCAGAACAGCGCCCCCCTGTGGCCATCTATAAAACTACAGACGTAATGATAAAAACGTAAATCATGTTTGAATGGAGGGGATAAAATCTAAAGCTGTTTTTTATTTTATATTTATAATTTTCTCTAGATGTCTTTTATGAGACAGGTTTACAGAAATTTCATTCAGATCAGTGGAGACAGTGGAAAAAATAAAACCCGTTTTAATTTTGACATGAATGCATCAGAACATGCCTTGTTACTGAGAAATAACACTATTAAAGTAAAAACACAATAAAATTATGTCTGAGGGAATTTTTCATCATCAACCCAAAGGAAAATAAAAAAATTAAAATGTGTCTCTTTAGAAGCTATTTACACTTTTAGTACCATTTAAACTTTGTAATCATCAGTTTATAGAAGAAGCAGCTTTATTTTTCACTCCTTTACTGCTTGGTATAATAAATTGTGTTTGACTTCCACCAACAATTTTAACTAAATGTATGTAATTAACTTTTTTGGGGGGTTTTCTAAATATGTGTACTAAACTGACTATTGCTGAATAGAAATATCAGTACAATATAAATATCCTGAATTAAATAGACTTTAATTTTGGGTTGTTTGTCTCATCAGGAAGTGTAAATACAAGAGAAAAAGAAGTATTTTTTTTTTTTATGGAATCAATTTATTTTTCTATTAACCGACAGATTTTTGCACTGCCTCCAACATCTTCCTATATCACTAAGACAAACTCACATTTACGTCATCCACGTCTAAAAATACCTCAGATTTTTGGTCAGCATTAAGCAGCCTCACCTTACACACAAACACACACGAAATGGGGCCGTTGGTACAAAAATAAATCAGACAAATGGCAGGCGGCACAGCCACTTCATCCTCTGTTTGCTACAGATTCTTAAGGCAGATTAATGTTGCATCTTCATCATCGCTGTGAACCCGAACCCCTCCGTGTGCTCTCCCACATTTCTACAAACACCAGAACGTGTAGCATTTTCATTCATAAATAGGAAATGGACAAAAAGACATGGTTCAGTCTCAGATGTTGAAAAATATTCCTGGACCAGCCTATCTGGTTCCCAGTAAAAGTGTCTGTTTCCTCTGCCTGTGCTGGGTGGATGCGTCCTGGAGAAGCGGTGGATGTCAGGATGCTCCTCAGTTGTCAGCAGCTGGGATGGAAGTGGAGTCTGTTGTTTCTGCAGCAGCAGCAGCGTCTGCAGGCGTCTCTTTGCTTTTGGTTTCCACAGAGAGCTCCTGCATGGAGTCTGCAGCCTCCTGGACGGATTTATTCTCCTCTGAAAACAGAAGAGTCGCTTCAGGTTACAGCCAGCCGTCGTCACAATATGCTGTGATTCAAATTAGCTAAAAAATGTAAATTTGACCTCAAATCTAAAAGAAAAAAACAGATTCCACACAGTCATTAAAACTAATCAAAACTTGTTTTAATGACTGGAGAAAGTCCTGTTCTCCAAAGAGCTGCTGTAGATGCTGGCGGCCAGAGTTGGGGAGTAACTAGTTACATTTACTCAATTACATTTACTTGAGGTACTTTTTTTTTTGGAAAAAAAAGAAAAAAGAAAAAAAAAAGAAG
This sequence comes from Poecilia latipinna, assembly GCF_001443285.1. Lineage (NCBI taxonomy): Eukaryota > Metazoa > Chordata > Actinopteri > Cyprinodontiformes > Poeciliidae > Poecilia > Poecilia latipinna. The sequence continues at coordinate 31,815 of NW_015113578.1, forward strand.
AAGTACTTTTAGGAGTAATTTTACTACGCTGTACTTTTTAATTTTACTTGGGTAATTTTATTGTGAAGTATTTCTACTCTTACTTTAGTAAATTTTCTGGATTTTCTCACCACCAAATGAAAAACAAACATGTTTTATCCAAAAATCAATCAGACACAAACACACACCTGCAGTTTTTGTTAAAGTTTTGTACATTTCTTATTGAAAGAAACTGATCTGGAGAAATTTTCTTTTATTATTTTTTATGAATTGTCATTTTTGTCCTTAAAATACCAAAATGTCAACTTAAATTTAGATTTTGATGCAATTTTTAAATATAACGTGACTGATAATTTGATCAGTTATTCAGTACTTGAGTAGACGTTTTTACCAAATACTTTTTACTCACGAGTATTTTTTGTTTGGCTACTTTTTACTTTTACTTGAGTAAAAACATTTAAGCAGTTACTGGAGTACAAATTCTGTGTACTCTATCGCCCTCTGCTGACGGCTGTGGACAGGATGGATCTCCTGTAGCAGTCTGTATTACACCGCTTCTAAAGGAACCTCTGACTGAAGATGAGGATTTTGTTTAAAAGCGACATGAAGGTGATGTTCAGGGGTTAAGGAGCGGAAGAAGCAACCATTTTGTGTTAACCCAACATGATGGCAGAAAGACCAGCAACGACCTCAAAGAATCAATTGCTCTTCATACAACTGATTCCTACAGGTCCAAATCTGAACTATTTGGAAACTATTAATGTATAATTCGCCAAATAAACAGACAATCTTCCCAGGAAAAGACAACCCAGCAAATTTACCAAGATCAGAACATTAAAGCCAAAAAAGGGGCTTTATCTCAGACTCTAGAAACTTCAGGATATAAAAGTACAATTAGAAAAACTGAACAGGTTCAGGTTGATTCAAAGAGAGAAGACTTTAGCAGCCTTTAGAGGTCTGAAAGTTTCATCTGAGTGAACCACAATGGGAACAGATGCAGAAGCTGATAATGCATTTTTGTCCTAATAAATGAACTCCAGTTCAGTTTTGAAGTTTCTGGATGATTCACCTTTGCTCTGCTCCTTCCTCAGTTTGGCCATTTCTGCCTCCTGCTTCTCTCGCTGCTCCTGCAGCTTCTTACAAACCTTCTTGTGGGTGAACCAGTGCATTTTCTGGCACGCTTGTCCACAGTAGATAACCTGAAAAAAGAGAAAACCGTCAGTGAAATCCCTCACTTGATAATTATTTCTGCAGTTTCAACGCTCACCATTTTGCAGATGGAGCATCTCTTCTCAGCTCCCTTTTCTCCACAGGTGGTGCAGAACTCTGCGTCCATGAAGCCGACCTGCCCGGTGATGGCCTGAGTCAGAACCGAGAGCGCCGTGGGGTCGTTACCCTGCAGGGAAAAAACCTGATCAGATATCGCCATCGAAAACACAGATGTGACTTCCACTGAATTTATTTCAAATCCTGTGGTTCGGGGAGGCAGGGAAATGTTTGGGCTGAAACGATTAATCGTGATGAATCGATTATTGAAATAATCTAATTTAGTAACTGATTAGTAACTGATTAATTGGAGCAGGCAGACTCAAAAAAGGATATTTGGTGATTGAACATCATACTCAGAGCAGTAATAAAAACCTTCTTTATCTGTAAATATGTCCGACCCAAACTCCTCTAGTGGCAGTTTTATCTTCATCTGGTTCAAATTCAACAAGAGAAATAAGAAATTCAACCCGAAAACTAGTCCTGATGTTCAGTCAAAAATGTTGATGTTAATTTTTTTTTTTTTTACAATGATCAAGCGCTCACTAAAGGAATGTGTTTAACATTTTAGGCAATAAAATTCTTATTTTCTTACTTAAAACATAATTCAGTTTATTTGCATTTTTTATGTATTGTATAAAAAGAACGAAATCTGCGAAAAGAATGAGAATGTTTTTGATCACAGAGTAATCAATTACTGAAATAATAGTTGGCGTATTTGGAGTGAATTTGACGTTTAGTTTGCAAACTTACGATGTCTACAGGGGCGATGCTCCGCACCAGCTGCTGCAGCAGCGTGGCGTCGCAGTACGGGAACTTGCGGATGCATTCTCTGATGAACTTCTCCTGGAAGACTGGGAAACCGTCGCTGTCACGACCTTTCAGCAAACTGGAAAACACCCAAAATCCAGTGAGCAACAGGACAAAGCATGTTAAGAAGAAAGAAACAGCCTGAAGGGACATCGACTTAAACAGGACAAAAAAAAACAAAACTAAATTATATGATATACCCAAGGTACAAGAGAAGGAATAACTAATTGTTTTCATATAAAATACAACACTCACCTTGGGAAAGACATGTAAAAAACCTTTTAAAGAAATCCACCTTTTGTTGCAGCATCACAAATCCAACTGTTACTTTAAATACATTTATGGAAAAAAAACATCAATGCTGATAAATAATTATTTTCTAAAAAAATAACTGGAGTAAAGCTTTTTTTAACTTTTTTCCTGTAAGATATTTTTACTCAGTTATCCACTCTTTTATTAATATAATATGAAGGCTTGTTTCTCTTAGCCAGTCTTCAAGCAAGGTAAGACAGGGGAACATCATCTCAGACTAAAATCAAAACAAGTCAAAGCAATGATTAAGAAAATTAAAACAACTGCAGCAAACAAGGCTGGATGAGGAGTCACAGATATCTTAAAACAGAGAGCAAAGCGGATGGCAAAGAAGGTGAAACAATCACCAGATGAAATGACAGAGTGGCGATTTGGGGTCAAAGGTCTCCGTAGAAACCATTAGATGCTACTAGCTACATGCCAACCTGAAAAATGAAAAGTTTTACTCTTTTTTTTCATGCTAAATTAGTGAACAAAGTTCTATTTTCCAAAATTGTATTTCTAAAATAACAGGTTAATAAATTTTGGGGGTTTGTTACACATCTTCACCAGGAGGATGTGGATGGTTCTGTTGGTAATAAAACCCATTTCCCTCACTTATTCCCACCTCTTTACGAGGCCGTCCAGCTTGTCCTCGCGGTCCTTCAGGAAGGAGCCACACTTTCCCAGCACACAGCTGATGTAGTGCATCTTCATCGCCAGAACCTCGTTCATGTCCTGCTGCTTGATGCACTTCTCACAGATCAGCTCCATCACTCTTCTGCATTTGTCCAGAGCCTCCACCTCGGCGAGCAAAGGGTTTTCCTTCACCAGCATCACCAACTGGAAAACAAAACAAACAACGGCGGAGATGATTTGGTTTACTAGGCGCTGTTTTAGGAAACAGCAGAGCATAAACACAAAGTGAGCCATCCCAGTTGTTTCTGCTCGCCTTACTGGTTAGGATTCTTTAATTTAAGCAGTGAGAAAAGTACATGGAAAAATGAACGGGAAAATTCACCCGAAAGCTGCCAGGTTAAAAGTTTTGTTGTAGCAGACACTGATATGACAATAAATTAATTTGATTTCAAGTGTTTCCAATTAGGAAATGTCTCAGGGTTTTGCTGGAGATGCTAAAAAGTGATTGAATACTTAAAAAAAATAAATCAAGAAAATGTGTAAAAGCAAAGAGGTGGACAAAGAAATGTTAGATTTTTTTCAGCAAAACTCAGAGACCAGCTTAAATATTTAAGCTGCTCTCTGAAAATCTCTCTCACCTGAAAAAAGGTATATATTCTGAACTAAAATCCAGATTATATCAACAAATTATTTGCATGAGCTAAAAAAATGTTTACTGCGCAATGCAGGTGGAGACAGACTCTTTAAAAGTTACCAGCGTAAATCTTGTTTTTTGTTGCTTTCTTGCAGAAGGTGCAGCTGACATACCAACTTCACACAGACTGCTAAGTCAGTAAATTATGCAAGAAATAATGTGATGAATGCAACATTTTATGGTAACTTTGATTTGTATTTGTGTTAGCTAAACTGGTTGAGCTGCATTTCTCTTTCTGTTGGGTATAATTAACAATTTGATGCCACATTTAATTACAACTTTTTGTTATCGACACTGAATAAAAAAAGCTGAAAATGGGATCTGCTGTGTTTCAGAAGCATGACATAAAAGCAGAAAGCATATTAAGGTTTGTTCATGAACCGGGTCTTTGAAGCCCACATGCTCCGTTCAGTGAAGTCCTACTTTGACCGGGTTCAGGTTGGTGCTCATGATGATCTTATGGAGCGGTCCAGACAGTTTGGGCGGCAGCTTTGGTTCCTTCTCCAAACCCTGCGGCTTGGTGTAGTAATCCAGCCTGGCTCGAGAAAAGTAGTTGTTGATTACAGTGACGCAGTCGTGCTGACCTGAGGATGAACAGCGGACGGTGGTTAAAACTCTGAATGTTCATTTTAAAACAATAAAACATAATGAGACATTTTGTTGATTGACTTGGAATCTTGTATTTTATAATTCTGTGATATAAACACACATTTTAGCTACATACCAAATTAAGCAAATAAAAATGAATTAACTAGCATCGATTATCCAAATATTTCAGTCCATTGTGTTAATATAAGAAACAGTTTTTACCTAATTAGATAAAAATGGTTAAACCTTCATTTTAAATAACATTTCTGCTGTTGCAGTTTTTAATGCTACACTGCAAAAACTGAAATACAAGTAAGATTAAATATCTTAAATTAAGGAGATTTATGCTTGTTTTCTTTCCGACAAGATATTTTTTTCTCACTGAGAGATTTTTATGTTAGAATATTTTTCTTATTTGAAGTGTTTTTGTATTTAATTATCTCAATAAGATATTAAAGCTTGATATTAACAAAATATTACTTATTACGAGTACATATATGCTAGAAACTAGAATATCAATATTTACAAAGAAAACCTCAAGTCTAGAACTTATTTTGTCCAAGTAAAATTCTCTTATTTCAAGCACAAAAAAAGAAAAAAAAGTCACTTATTGTAAATAGTCTCATTTTATGCTCTTAGAAACATTTTGCTTTTTTTTTTTTAAATTGCCCTACTTAGTTGCACAGTCTTTTGGACTGGAGAAGCTACTTTTAATAACTGCACAATATTTATGCTGAAATTTCCCCCTTACTGTACAGTGTGTTATTCTTCATTTATGTATTGTATGTTCTTATCTTTGTGTGAATTGCTTTGATTGCCTGTCACTTTGCTGCTGTTGCACTGGGATTTCCCCACTTTGGGGATAACAAAGGATATTTCTATTCTAATCAAACCAGAAAAAAAAACTATTTCTTATGTTTAAGGTTTTGTAGACTTTTAGAAAAATGCAATGAGAATAAATTATATGGTCACAAACCAACAAAAGCTGCCATCTGAGCGGCGGTCCGTCCAACAGAGTTGGTCACATCTGTTTCTGCTCCGGCATCCAGCATCATCCAGGTGATGTCAGTCTTTCCTACAAACATAAAAGGAAAAACTTCTAATATATTGTGTGTGTATTCAGACGTATTTATTTGTTGCTGTCTGAACCTGCCAAACCACACAGTGATGGATGAACCCTGACGCTCACCTGACAGGCCAGCAAACATGAGCGCCGTGTATCCGTGTTCATGCTGGTTGCAGTTTACGTCGGCTCCGTGTCGGAGGAGCAACTTGCACATGTCTGCTTTCCCTTTGTAGGCAGCGTGCATGAGCGGCGTCATCCCATACTGCGGGTGAGATGAAACCAAATCTGTGATTAACCATCACACTCTACCTAAAACTACATCTACTGTGGAGCAGAAATATTACAGCTGACAGAGCCAACTGGCACAAGAGCCTTAAGTTGAAAGCAGATGTATTCAGGGCAATAAAGTCACCATACATGATCGGACAAGTGGAGAGAGAGAGAGCTGCTAAAAGCTTTAACGTAAACAAAATAATTCAGTTATAACTCAGTTATTGAGAGGGAAGACCGCTTTCAAACTCCTCATATCAACAGGAATACAAAAGCTTCTCATAAAGAAAAACTAGAGACCTTAGAGGCATCAAAGTTGATATACAAAAAAGTTACAGTTAATTGTATTAATATAACAGTATATGCAATTGCTTTGCTTCTTTTTTGCAATTTCACTTGGGTAAAAAAAAGTAACTGTAAAACACAAATCTTTTTAATAAACTTGTTACGAGAGAGAAAAAAAAGTTAATTATGAGCATGTCGGGATAAAATCACCACAAGTGTTTACTTGTGCTAAGCTACCTCATCCAGACAGTTAACTCGAACATCCTTACAGCCCAGCAACCTGGAGGCTTCCTGGACGTTCCCTAAAAAGAAAGAAAGCTGTCTTTTTATCACTTTCATACATTTCCAGATTGAGGTTTTACCAGAATATACAAAACAAATTCACAAACCCATCTAACAGCTAAATTTAACTGGCATGTTCAAACTTATTTCTAGCTTTCATGTTAGAATTAAAGGTAAAAATAAAAACAACAAATTTCCTACTTTTTATTTAAAATAAAGTGCTGTCAAACCATAGCATCCAGACAGTTGACTATAATGGTCTAAATGGGTAGGCGTGGAGCTTGTATCGTACAAGCTAACTAGCAAGGATTAGCGTTAGCCGAGGAGGCTTACCTGCAGAAATAACCTGAAACAACTCCTTTTCGCTTGGGGACAAGTCTCCTTTCTTTGCGGTGGACATGGTGATTGTTTACACCTTTAAATAAATTAGAAATGGCACCAGTATTGTCACCAGTTTTCTCACAAGCACCGCAGTTCTTCTCTCTAACAGGGTGATGCTCGGGTACCTATGCTAGCTCTGGGCTAGCTGTCATACGGAATGTACCATTTACACATGAAATAAGGGGGGTGTGGCGCCACGACAAAAGACTAAAAAACTCATTGTGTGTCGGAATAATGACGTTACTTTTAGAATTATGTGCTTTATATAAGATGATAAGAGAGTAAAAAATTTGTATAATCAAGTAGCTACCCATAGAACCAATAAAATGCACAACCGAATCACCCCTTTGTATTTTGTAAAAATGATCAGATCCATGGGCGTCTAGAAAGTTAATTCATAACCGAAATCCCTCATCAGTGATAATCAGAAAGGCCATATTATACTAGTTTCAGGTATTTAATAATAAAATTTAAATACTGATATAGAATAACTATTCATCTCTCTTTCTCTAATATAAATATTTATTGTATGCAAATACTGAGGTATACATTATTGATTAGAAAAAAAAGCAAAATTCAAACTTTAATCTCAAAATTCAGACTTTGTTCTTGAATAATTAGAAATTTTATGAAAAAACGGCAGAATTGTAAGGAAAAAAATAATTGAAAGAGTCATGCAACTATCACTATCATTGTTACAAGAATGTGGTCATGTGTTGATGTAAATTGGCCCAAAGTAAATCAAAACAGTCTTTCAATAACAGTAATGTGTACAAATAAAGTTCATTAAATCAATTAGATGAATTGTCACCACTTAAATAAGTATGAACTCTACATTGTTGGGTAACTCTTTCTGTCATGATTAAGGCTCTGTCTTTGATTCACCTTTCAAAAGGATTAACAAAGTTTGCATTTGTCATTGCTGGATTTTCATGTGTTTTCCATATTGAGGAGAACAAATAGTAAAATTTAACTCCACGTACCAGAAACATCACCTCCTAAATCACATGTTTGCTCCAAGACATGGGCCTTTAAAGCTGCACAGATCCACTTCTGTCCAGTGTTGAGCTGACAGCACAGCTGAAAAAACTGAAACGCCACCAGATATTTGGTAAGACTCTTTGATTGTCTCTGCAATAATAACGTGAACAGATGCAAACGTTTGTTTAAAAAATATCTTTACTATGTATTTATAGAAATGTTTTAAAATCCCAGAGTTATAGAGTTTTAGTGTCATAAAAAAAAGTTTTCAAGAAAGAATAAAGACATTTCTGAGTTTGAAAGAAAAAAAAAACTTTTAATCTTAAGAATTAAAATAAGAAAATTTCTGAGTTTGAAAAGTTGAAAACTTGCTTGGAAACAATTTTGAGATTAATCTCAGAAACATTTTAGAAAATACAAGGAAAGTCAAAAATGTTCGACTTTTGGAAATTTTCCAAGTGTCAAAAGTTGAAAGCTTTCAACTTTTGACACTCAGAAGTTACCAGGTTTTTTTCTTGAAAATTTCTGAGATTAATTTTAAAATTTCTGCGTTATTTCATAGCAAATTTTCAACTTTTCAAATTCAGAAATTTCCAAGATTTTTTCGAGAAACTTTCTGAAATCTTTGGCTAAAATTTACTCCTCCTTTTGTTTCTCTGTCTTCAATGACAGTAATACTCATTACTGACTCTCAGGTGAAAAGTACTTTTTAGTGTCCAAGTACAGAAATAATCTTTTTTCCCCATTTGCAGACTGTCATAGCTGCCATGGAAAGGTTCATGTCTCTTACTCTACTGGCAGGTCAGCATGTACCGAAACTTTTCTCATCAAAAACATTTATTTTAAGAGACACTGACAGTCAGATATTTATGCCGTTTTGTGCCACAGGCCTGTGCTCTCTATCTCTGGCTGCCTCTCAGTACCGCTACGTCTTGTTCTCCACTCCAAAAACTTGGAAGGACGCAAGAATCTACTGCAGAGAGAACTGTCTGGATCTGGCCACCATTTACTATCAGGAGGAGATGAATGAAGTCATGAAGCTCGTCGAGAGCGGACGAGATGATGCGTGGTTTGGGCTTTTCGAAGCAGAAAAGAGGAGCTGGCACTGGTCTCTGACTGGCAGAGATTTCTACAAGGAAGGAGAAACAGATTTTTATCAATGGGACGGTCCTCAAAGTTACCATTGTGGGTATTATGAACAGGAATTATTCTACACACTTGCTTGTCATCAAAAACTCTTTTTCATCTGCTTTGATGGTAAGACTATTAGTCACACTTAAATGTCAAGTTTTTTCATTTATTTATTAGAAACATAATTGTGAACAACAAAAAACAGAAAAGAAATGAATAAAAACAAATACAAGAGAAAATAAATAAAACGTAGTTGGAAAAGTAGCAGGAAGAAATATTAAGTTATTCATTTATTAAGTTAATCTCAGAGATTTCAGGATTTAGAGCTTTGGATCACTGAGCAAATATTGAGTTTCACACACCAGTACATCTTTAACTAAAGGTGGCCTGGGTATCTGCAAATCTTTGAATTTTTTAAATTTTTGTTTTATGTTTGTTTGTTTTATGTTTTCCCCTTTAAAAAACATTTTTAAAAAGTTAGATACAACTTCTGTCTAATTTCTTAATCAGATTTATTAATTTTATGCTGAATAGAACCTCAAACATCAAACAACTTTTACTCAAAAGTAGATTTCTAAATAAATTGTATAAAACAGCAAGAATGAGTGTTCAATTCATATTACCAATGGAAAAAAGTAACATGAATTATATAGGACATTAATTTCCAATTTCAAATAAATTAGGAAATCATAATCCTGTCCTGTTGTGTAACAATTAATGTTTTGGATTCACAGTGATTTAAAAATCCCTTTGTTCTGCAATGTCGTGTCATTATCCTACAAAAAGATCAAATTGCAATCAAATTTTAGTTTGATATTTTATAATGCAGTGGATGCTAACAGATTCTTTGGAAGAGAAGAAGATCTTCTGCATCACAGGCCATTTATAATACCTAAGAATAGAATCATGAAAAACTTTCACTTTGAGATTATTCAGCTGAAGTAAAAGCAAACTTTTCTTTTATACCTCTTTCATATGTCTTTTCTATAATCTTTATCACATTTTCATTCTTAAAAAGGTTTTTCCTAAGTCATTTTAATTCATGTTGACTCTATTTCTGTATTTGAGGCTTAAATACATTTGTTTCTTGTTTTTAGCAACAAAAGAAGGTACGGACCAGTATGTTATGGTTGATGAAGAGAGGGGCTGGAGTGATGCTCTGGAATACTGCCGAACCCTCTACACGGACCTGACCAGTGTGAGGAACGACGCCGAGCTGGAGATCATCCAGAGTTTAGCCGTCAACGCCTCAGTGTGGGTCGGTCTCTTCAGGGACTCCTGGGCGTGGTCGGACGGGGCCGACTCGTCCTTCAGAAACTGGCTACCGGGAACGTCGGTGTGGAGCGACAGCGCTGACAGCTGTGGGGTGTTGCTGAAGAACGAATCCAGCAGATGGGGAGGACTGGACTGCACCGAGATGCACCCCTTCCTCTGTTCCTGCCTCCCAGGTTCCCAAATCATTTCAATTTGTAGCTTCATATGTTGTGTTTAAATTCAAATTTAAAAAACACGCTAGTATTCCAATTCTATGCTTGTAGAAACCAAACGTATGCACTTCAAAGTGAGGATCAACTTGCAGAACTCAGCATTGGATATAAATGACACAGCAGTGCAAGACAGCGTCCTGGAGCAGGTAAGTGTTGCAACTGTTGCACCCTGTGTGCAAAACAAGACACTGCATGCACACAGGTCTGGTTGGTGAACATCACTCTGTCTTCCTGACAGATGAAGCTGAGAGTGAGTAAGACCGGTGCCAAGGACGTGCAGCTGCGATGGAAGAAGCAGTCTGACGGGAACGTTTTTGACAAGGAAACTCCTTAAAAACCCTCTTGATTTAAGATGTGTGAACAGTAGGAGCTGAAGGTTACAAGACAAAAACAAAACATAGATAAATTGCAGCAGTTTTCATTGTATATACGTCAAATAAATCTTAGGTGTTCAAGCCCATCTAACTTATAGGAAACAGACTGCTTATGTTTTTTGTGATAGCAAAACCTGATAGTTATGCATCTCAAAAGATACAACCATTTTTTTCTCAACATCTTAGATTTTCCTTAGAATTTGGTAGAATTGGTTTTTAAACAGTTTAATTAGTGGGTTAAATGTTACGATTGTCTATGAGCTGTACACAAATCCATTCTTATTCAATGTTATTTCAGTTTTCTCAGTTTGTTTTAGTTTATTTGTGCAGTGCTTCACCTCTTGATTTAAATGTGACTTTCACAACATTTCACAACATCATAAACGGAGGAACACTGAGGAAATGACGCTGGCAGTGACCATTTCCACATTTGCTTCTCACAGTAAGCGTGACGGTAACTTCTTGGCCTAAATACATAATCTTGTTATGGCTGTAACGTCTCAATATCTGACATGTAAACAGGATAGAAGCAATAAATAATAAGTACTGCCTGGAAAGCCATTATTATTTGTCCACACATTTTTAGTGAATGAAATGCTGATATAGATGACCTTCTGGTGATCTGAATTCATTTAAATGATTGCATTTTTGTTTGTTCAGGTAATTTTAAATAAAAAGTAAATGATTCATATAATAGCATTGGGTTCAATTCTTAATGACTCAGGCTGTTTGGATTAAGAATTTGTCTGTGGTAGTCCTTCAGGCAGATTTCCATAATTTGCATCTTGTGAAAGGGGTTTCATGTGTTTTACATACGAAGGAAGACAAAGTGAAATGTGACACAGTGTATCTGAAACAATCTCCTAAACAACCTGCTTACTCCAAGTCTTTAAGCCACACACACACTTCTGCATTTAGTCAATGAGATTAAGACTGACTGAGGCTTAGAAACTGTTATTGCTGAATTTGGACAATCCTGGCTCACTGCAGATATTCAAATGCAAAAGTGTCTGTATGTTGTGTTATTTATAGGACAATGTTTGCTGTCTTGGGAAGGATTATATATCTCTCTTTGTTGAAGATAGACAATTCTTCACTGACTGGATAGGTCAGTAAGTGCTTGACTGTTTTGTGTATCTATCCTCAGTTCATGTTTCTGCAAAGAGCTCAAATTGACAAAACAGCTTTTTTTCAGTTTCAAAGTTTTTTTCTTTCTAACAAACATGACCCATATAAATCCCATTTGTTTTAGAAATAAAATAGCAAAAGAATATTTTAAGTAAAATTAATAGCCTTTTTATTAAGCAGAATAATACAGTTGTTTTGTGTTGCTGTTTGCTATGTTGCAAGTTGTAACCCAAAACAGCAACTTGTTGCCACTGCAGGCTTTATTCCAGCGTGGAGCCGTAAACCTCAACCTCACAAAGCGTAAGGTACTCGGTCCTGCCGGGGATGATGATGTTTACGTAGCGTCCCTCCATCCCGTTACAGTCAAACTCATAAAGACTCTTTCCTGGAGAAACTGTGATCACACCACATCTATTAAAAAAAACAAATAAACCATAAAATAATTAATAAAAACTATAATTTCAAGACTTACAGTATTTTTGACCCTCGTGTCTATCAGTCTGAAGCGATACAGTTGATGTCAATGAGCTCTCACATTGGAAAAAATAAAAATAAAAATTGTACTACTACATCCTCTGTGTTACTGGTTATAACGCAGAGGAAGCCAATCTGCCGCTGCAACGGTGCGCATGCGCACATCGATGTTACGTCACATACTGCTTACTCAGCAGATTTCTTATAAATCCGTCATACCTGTGTGTTATGTTTCTCAGACGTTTACAGTACATTTTATTTAATTAAGCTACTATGTTTATCAAATATATTAACTTAAAAGACTTTTGCTGTTTCCAATATTGTTACCAAATTGTAAACAAGACATTAGTCCCGTTTAGCGTCACTATTACTACAAATACTGTTTGACTACAAATTTGGTCGGGATATTTTGTCCCTATAGCTAATGTACCTTTTTAATATTTCAATATTTCTTTAGAAAACTGCACGGAATATGTCCTAAAAATAGCACATGAATAATGCTGGATGCTGACCGAAGCTGTTAGGCAACAAGCCGAACACCTCTTTCTGGACACTGCGTGGAAATAACTAGATTTTTCTTATTTTAATTATATTTACCGTAAACTTCCGAGAAATAAAACACACAAAATGAAACTTCTACAGGTATGACGGATTTATAAGAAACGTAACATCGATGTGCGCATGCGCATTACCACGAGGTATGCTGGGTTGACGAGGTATGACAGATAGACAGAACACCGGCATGCAGCCGAGTGAACACGGTTAGCTGGCTCCTCTGTGTTCCTGGCTGTAACACAGAGGAAGCCAACTTGATCCTTGTTGTTATGAACTAACTCCACCACCATGACACGTAACAACAAGCCAGCAGGTGTTATGCCAAGCGGGGTCTGATACCCCAGCATCACACACAAGGGTTAAATATTGTTATAAATACACTCAGATGGTGGTGAAGAGGTGGCAGAACTCTGAAAGCCAGTTAATTAAATTCTGATATAATTTACAGGCCTGTACAGTAAGGTGGCCATCAAAATCTGTCACCAGTGTGATGGCTTTTTGAGAGTTAATAAAGCCTGCAAATAAAATCAAGGGTTGTTCCACTAACAGTCACTGCAGCCCCAAGAGGCTTTGGACTTCCATCAGAACTAACATTGTTGCCTTTCCTTTTACAAAATCGGAAAATTAAATTTATTAGAAAACTACCTGGGATTGTCGTTGCCATTGTTGTCAAGAGAATCTCCGATGCGGATCTCGGTTCCGTTGAGTCGTTCTTCAGCTGAATCCTAGTTGACGACTTTTATGGAAAACACTTTACGCGTTTTGCGCAGATCCAATCGCCACCAGGGGTTGAAGTCGTTTGATGTTTGTGAGCAGGACCCCTTAATCAACTGGTTGCCACGATTCCCATCAATGGCATTGTATGGAAGATAAACACTGTGCAGTGATGACTGTGAGGCTCTGCCTTGAAGAGAAAGGTTCTCACCTGTTAAGGGAAATAAGGATAATAATAAAACCCAGCAGGAATTACAATAAGAAGCAAATGTTTTTTTCAGTTTTTGTAATTCTCAGCTCCAAAAATGTCATGTTTTTACCCATGTTTCATTGTGCCTGGTCTGTTGTTTTGATTTGTTTCTTTGCATTCATTTGTGTCTGGTAGAACACGTGGTCCGTGAGTTGTAGACGAAGTTATTTCTGTTAGATGTCAGAAATGTAGCTAAACCCTTGATTTTTCCAGGATAATGTCCCGCTTAAATTCCAGCTGAGTCCTGTTAGAATTATGATTTAATGTTACATGTAATTCATCATCTTTCAGAAAACATACTGAAATCATGCCTGCATATCCCTGGAATTGAATCTAATTTCCCAATCGAATGGCAGATATAGGTATCTCGGTTTGATGAAGATGACTTGTTGATCTTTAAACTGTGCATCAGAATGGTCAAGTAAGAAGACATAAGTTAATTTAAAAATGCCAGAGCTATTGGTGCCAAACGAGGACGACTGAGTCGTTCAGTAACTTATATTCTGACAGGATTTTCACTAATGACTATGTCTATAGCTTTATGGTCTAAAAAGACAGAATCCATCCAGGGAGGGACAGCTGAGTGGTTTGAGATAATTGAAAAATAAATAAATAAGCTAAATAACTTCATCTCTGACCTCAGAACCAATGGTATTCTTCAGCAGATGACCACACCATTACCTGGCCCAATCAGCCTTTAATTTCAGCTCCAACATTCATTAGGATTTGGTGTAAACAACAGGAGAGCACAGATCTGCCCTTTCTTGAATCTAAAGTTCAAGCTACTGTTGGTTACACAACGGTGGAGGAAATGTTTTCTTGGTAAACTTTGGCTCTCCAAGAAGCAAATCCAAAAGACCACATGATCTCAATCCAACACATTATCTTTGGGATGTAATGGGATCTTAGGATGAGGGATGTGCAGCCAATAAATCATGTTAATTTATGAACCAAAATGTCTGAGTCTGTTTCTGTTGCCTTGCAGAAGAATCAAACCACAGAACAAAATGTAGCCTAAACTTTCTCACCTGTTGGGGCGCGGTACCCGTAGATCTCCACTTCACAGAGAGTCAGAACCTTTTCTGATCC